>NW_014040514.1:128159-134057 GCF_001186125.1 Sphaeroforma arctica JP610
TGTGTAGTGTGTGTGTGTGTGTGTGTGTGTGTGTGTGTGTGTGTGTGTGTGTGTGTGTGTGTACACGTGTGTGTGTGTGTACGTGTGTGTGTGTGTGTACGTGTACACACATAGATTGCGATATCTAGCCCCTTGATAGCCAAACTAACATACTCAACAAGGACCGTAGTACTTGTATTCCACTCTTCGCTATCGTATACTTGCAATGCTGTTAGATGCGCTGCGCGCTCGCCTTCCGACTTGATAACCTCTTCATATACCTCTCTACATTCAACGTCGCCTCGTACCTCCCGGTCTATACCACTCAGCGCATTTATAGTACTCTCATCGTGCAAGTAGCGTTTACCAGGAACTTCGTCTTCGAATTGCAGATTCTGTGGACTGACTCTTGTCAAAGCACGAGCTTGATCAACAGCTAATTGCTCTGTTGCACGTTGAATCGCTGTTTTTCCCGTGTATAGTTGTGCTATAATTCGGTATATTGAATCTTTTACTCGTCTCCAAAAATCGCTATCGACCACACAGTTCACTAAACTTACATCGCGGCCAGCACCCGAGCTTGCACCGGTCCGTGACGGTTGAATAATTTTCTTTGTATTCAAGCCGATGAGTACTAAGCCGCCGTTACTAGACTCCAATTGAGATCGTGCTGAATCATCTTGCAATCGTTTGTATTCTTTGTATATTATGTTTGCCACTAGCCCAGTGAGGCCTGCTGCGGAGTATAGCAGCGCAGTAACTGCATAGTCGAGGTATTTCCTAACATCCATAGTTGTCAATTGTGATTTTTGTTTAACAACAAGCTCATCACATCACAACTGACAACTCAACTATCTGTCACAACACATTTTGATTTTTGACCCTTTTTCGTTTATTTGTTGTCGTATAATATTGTAACAAACTCACTATTTTTTTTAACAAAATATATATATAAAACAAAACACAAACAACAACGCTGATCATTGATGTGCATAAATATGGGCGAAGTCGTGACTCATGACTCATGAACAGTTAAAAAAAAAACACACAAAAGTCACAATGTCAATATTTACATACACAATCATAGCCCTCTAAAAATTCTACAACACAATTTTGAAAACTTCCACACACAACATGAACACAAGGAGAAGAGAAGAGAGAGAAGAGAGAAGAGAGAGAAGTCTCACTACTCTGACTTCAGTGTCTCAGAGTTCAGACTCTCAGGCACAGACAAAAATAAATACATATTTTTTTATAAAACAAAACCAAAAAAATCAACAACAAAAATCTAGCGCATTGTCATTGACCATTTCGCAGAAGAAAAAACTTGCATACCGAGAGTGCCGTGAGGTTTACTTTCAACAAGTGACAACAGTGATTTATGACTTTTCGATTGGTCCATTAAATGCCTTTGACTTTTCTTCCAAATTCCTATTTCCTCTCAGGCTCTCTGACTCTCGTCAGATTTGATTCATTTGTGAACACAAAATCTTTATAGAAAAAATATTACAGACTGAAGAACTAAAGAACTAAAGATACACTATCAATATGTATCAAAACTTGCACAACTTGAAACTTCAAAAATGAGTTCTGAAAGAGAGAATCCTGATAGGCTGATTCCTGAATCTCAGAATCTGCGAAGGTGTGAGTAATAGGTCCCAAAAAAAAGGCTAAACTACTCCTGTTGTAGGGTACATAATTATAAATAACTACAAACTCATATTTGTACGAACTTTGCTCTGATTTGTACATTTCAGTTTCACCCAGCCCAGAGCCGGAGCTGATCACCATTCAAACCGTCTGTTTGGAAAAAAAACAGTCTGTATATGATTATATGTAGAATATGTCACTCGACTTCAGCTAAAAAAAATCACGAGCAGCGGGCACCGCGATAAGCGCGATCTCCTCGTGAGAATGTTCTAACATGGATTTTTACTTCTATATTGTGGTCTCGCACTACTGATTATATATATATAAATATCATATGTACATAGCAAAAGCTAGATCAAAAACTGCTCAGAGTCTAGAGTTTAAAGAGCAAAAGCTGTACATCCCAACACATGTCTAAACATCAGCATGTTGCAACTGGCCTGTGGTGCACAGCAGCAGTCGGCACGTCGTTTACTGTTTTTTTGTTGTTGTTTTTTGGGCCGCGATATCGTCGTAAACTGTTTTTATTCCCTGCGACATTGTCGATCGACTGTTTTTAGGCTTTCAGACAGAAGACGAATAGTCAATAATATATCTCGACATGTCGTAAACACCTTGAATATACGATATTGTCGCGACATCATTTCATCCAAGTGTTGAGACATCCTCTTTTGAAGGTGGGAATATCTTATCATCAATGGGTTCTATTTATTATAGTCACTGTCTAACAAAATAGTAGCTCTACCACTTGTAATACTGATATAAGTACAACATATTTTGTAATCGTATTTCATTAACATGATGGACTCCATTCCATCACTGTGTAATACAAACGAGGTAATGTTTGCTTACAATGTTGTTTTGATTACTTAGTATTCTATCTACCATCTGTATATCATGTGCTTGGTTTTATCTCAGAACAAATTATCGTTGCTACTCTTCTAACAGTGGATGATGCTCGATCGAAACTATCACTTGCCGACAACAGTGAGCAATCAAGGGATTTTGACAACTGAAGGGCAGAAAACGATCGATATGAATTCGGATCAATTTTACAAACCTCATCACTTGCCTCCGCTGCGCTTGTCTTCTAGCACATCATTTGATATAGACGATACACCTCCGCCCACTTCGCTAAGCGAGCAACCGGGTACGGTGTACAACACTTACACTTGATGCCCCTCTGATGGCTTGCAACTTTTTTTTTCTTTGAATCCAAATATTGGAGAGACCATTCTCATTTAGTTTCTATTTTACAATGCAGTACAGTCTATATCTGCGATTGATCTCGAACACTGGCTCGCACGAAGTCCTTTAACTGGTAAGCATAAAGCGTTCATTAATTAAAGTAAGTCATAAAAACGCAGCTGTGAATGTATAGATTATTCAAAAGTGCGTGTCGGAGGTATTAATCATCTCAAAAGAAGTTCATATAACTCGGACAAAAATTGATCTTAACTACCCTTTCTTGTTATATGTATGGCAGATGAGATACAGATGTCAATGGATGATGACTTAGCCTTTGGCAATTTGGGAATGGTAATGTGAAAATTTTATCCTGCGTTGTTTTTTGTCTGTCTGCTACAACAATCTTGCTCACATATTATGCACTTAACCTATGTTTTTTGGTTTTTAAGACGAGGGCCCATAGTTTTCGAACCTATGACCGTCCGCCATCGGCATCGAGGTATGAAGACAACAATAATGTAGTCCAGAATTGTACTTCATCAAACTCTACTTGTACCTCGCAAATTTAATCGACTACTTGTTTTGCCGTCAACTTTGCTCCCTCGTGCTAAACTTTAAACTTTTCAATTCAAAGTTCGGCGTTGTTTCCTTCGAGAGAGGAAGCCACTTCCAGAATGTGTGATACCGTACCAGGTGTTGGCCAGATGCAGCGTCGAGGCAGGTATGCTTGTAAAAGCTGTCATTTCTTCATTCCTATAGTTGAAGGTATGGAGAATATGTCAGGGTATACTTGACCTTAGGAAAAATATATTATCAGTTTGTATAACGATCTTACACCCCTTGTACATCGCAGTGTCGGTACCTTGGATTTTGGAAGACTAAGCCGGTCATCAAGGTACATGACAAATTTTAGCTCTCGACAGCTGCCAGTGAGACGCATCCGACAGCAAGGAAGCGATGGCTTGTTGAGCGCTCGACGATATGAGAGTTCCAGTCCCTATGCTGGGGCCAGACAATCGCTGAAGAATCAGGAAACAATTGCCCGGCATATGGCACCGCAAGCAACCACCAGAAGTATAGACTTTAAAGCCACGTCGCGAATTACGCAGGTTGATATGTGCTCTATGGCAACCACTTTCCAGCTCTCCGGCATTCATCCGTCGGCGGGGCCAGTTTTCTCCGAACTTCTCCTGGTTGGTTCCGGATTGTCAGGTACCTACAGTCAATCTTAAGTGCAGTCTCGTTTGTGCTTGATATCACCTATTCATTCGACGAGCTCATATCACTCGTCTACCACCCCACTTCTTTAATAGACAACCTCAATCTCACCATCGGCGACATCCCGGTCGACTTCGTAGTATACGGCAATGAGACGGCGATTTGTCATGTACCAATCTGTCCTTCGGGTCCTGTATTAGTCCGGCTTAGCAGGTAAGAGCGGATGCTTCCAAGTCTGTAAAATATCATCTGTGCATGATATTGCCAGAAAACACGCTCACAATTGAAACTGTAACTGACTTCCGTCGCAATTTTGTTCCGATGGTTACATCGCTGAAGTAGGGAAGGATCAGATGGGGAAGCATCAACGGTGCTCTTTCAAGTCCGTTAAGTTGACGCAGAATGCGATCAGCCTCTGATGCGAGTCGTGAAACCACTAATTCGGCTCCATATGTTCGCATCAAATTCGTAACGCATATCAAATAGTGCACAATAAGGTTAAGACGATAATAAAGGGCGATAGTTCGAGAGGTTTTACTAGCACTCAAATATAAAGCAGCAACTTCTAATCTTTACTTGCAATCTATCAAGTTGACGCCTTACTTGGCATCAAGCTGAACGACACTTTACCAATACAATCTTCGCACACTTCATAGCGCCAGATGCGTTCCTAGGTTGATTAAACAGCAAACCGCATAATCACGATGTAACAAGATATCAACGCAAAAACGTACTATCATACTACGCTGTCATGTCGGCTTTGTGGAACGTAAACAACCCCAATCTAATCGCGACAATCCTTCTCAAGAGACCTCGCGCGCAGTGCTATTCAAGCGCTACTCTCCGCTCCAAATGAATTTATACTTGCTTCAGATTCGGGATGAGACTAAGCATCAGCTTGCAAAAAGGTGGAAGATCAGCTCGATAAAGGTAGATGATTTCATATCCCAGTTGAGGGTCGCCAACTGATATCTCTCCTGACCGCTCCTGGCACAGACCCCAGTTTTCAAGCATTGCTTTCCAAGTAAAATCTGGACCACTTGTAGACCATCTCAAACGCGCAGTCGTCTGATGGCTGAAATACTGGCTCGCATGTCTGTAATGCCCCACTGAATTCATTGACATTTTGAGATACCAAGTCCAAAGGACGCCGATCAGTGGTAGTTATAACTAATTTGAAGATCGACAAGCAGTGGGCGGTACGGTAGACAATAGAGAAAAGGCGGAACGATCTAGATGTGCTCTCAGATTGACACACTCCTTTTACGCAGTGCCTCTCGCAACTTCAGTTGTAGACACTTTGAGCTCCGCTTCCAGCTGTATACGCAATTCTATTTGCTCTAATTGTTCTCTCAGATTCTGTTCTTTCCTTGCCTTCCTATCAGCTATTTCCTCTGGAGATAGCAACCCTCGAGAACTCGCTGTCATTCTCTGAAGAATCGAAATATACACAGTGTCAATAAACTGGGTTGATTCAAAACAAGTGCATAGCGTCTCGCACCCGGAAACAGCCATTGTATGCGCCTACACACACAGAAGCGTACATCTCGTATTCGACTGGCAATTTGTGTGATTAACTTAAATTCATCGTCAGTACCACAGATATCAGCTGGTAATTTAGTCATACTCAACACGTCATTTAAATCCACTCAAAAAAAAGTAAGGCGTGGGAAGAATAACATATGTGGCATCACAAAGCTTCCGTTCAAGTTTATGGGTTTGGAGTTTGGATTTCAGTACAGTATATGCATGTATGACAGATTCATATGCTGTAGCGTGGAAAAACTTTGCACCATACGTGGGATACACTCCAGCTTCATATTTGACTATAAAAGCGATGCACCAAGGAAAATTAGAGAGATT
>NW_014040514.1:135606-148941 GCF_001186125.1 Sphaeroforma arctica JP610
AAAGTCATATATATATATGTGTGTGTGGTGGGGGGGGGGGGTGGGTATGTGTATGTATGTGTGTATTTGTGTACCCGTGTATGTGTGTGTACACACCCATATGTGTGTGTACACACCCATATGTGTGTGTCTGTGTCTGTGTGTACTGTGTGTACGTGTGCGTGTGCACACGTATGTACACGTATGGTGTGTACATGTGTGTGGTTCTGTGTCTATGTATATATCTGCGTACACGTGTGTAGACTTGTGAGTGCTTGTGTATATATGTATATATACACATATACCTAACATAAACATATTTACATGACTGGAAAAGTTTGAAAGTTTGATGCTTTTGAAATCAGAACGTGTACAGTTCGCTATGACAGGTCCAGTGCAAACTTACTTCCCGCTCTTCTTCTTGATTGTAATGAACAAACGTTACGATTCCGGCTGCGAGCATAAGCGAAGCTCCGAAGGCCATTTTGGCCCGGACTTCAGCGTTCGACATGACGATTTTGTATTTGTTGATACTATTGTACACAGAAAATAAACCGGACGTGATTGTGATCTATCTATATATATTCGTATGGGGCTTACAGCAGCTGTGAAAGTGAAACAACTCTCTCTGAAGAAAAAGAAAATATGGCCGGATTTGCCAACTTCAGGAAATATTGGGGAACAAAACATGAAATGAGTAAAATACCTTACTCCGGTAACTAAATTCGATTTTTCTTCGCACGATCCATAATTTTGACAGTTATTCTGAATATTCAGGAAATTATGGAAAATGACTTTCATATTTTTTGAGCCTCGTAATTTTCTGATTTCACGATTTCGGGTGTTTTGCCATACCCAAATATACCGGATTCAATCCAAAAAATATACAACAATATTTTGTTTTGTTGTATATTTCACCAGAAGTCAAAAAGAGGGTAGACCCTCTTTTGACTTCTGGTAGAGAATAAAACTCTATTTTTGGATTTACTCCAAAAATGTCAATAAAACCTTCATGGAACACTACTGCCAATGGGAGGGCTCGGGTTAATATGTACCAATACAAATGTGGCATCACTTTATCGGTCCCAAAACAGAAATTACAGAATATCTCGTGCATTCGTGCATTTGCCGACTGAAAGTATCAAAATACTTTGCGAATATTCAACGATGTCTCAAATACAATCACGCTTGAATTTCTAAATTCTCATGACATATAGCGCTCCAATATTTCTTAGGAAATATACCAAAATATACCTGAATATTTATTAGGGCTGTATTTTCTCATTATTTCGTTTAAGTTGGCAAATCCGGCCTAAATATTTACCACAACGGACAGACAAAATAGTATATCGAGAAAGTAGGAACCAGAGAGGTCAAAACTCTAGAGTCTAGACTCTCTCTCTCTCTAAAATTTAAATACTAAATTAGACGCCACAAATGATTTTTTTTATTCAGTATCAGTATGGAAATATCAAACATCACGCACAAATCTTCAGGAGAAATCTTAATGCCACCTCTGCAAGAGCCACCTAAACCGCCACCTACAGATAGAGCCACCTAAATATACCACCATTGTAAGTGCCACCTACATTCGCCACCTACACCCATTATAGACGCCAGCCGTGAAAATTCTGGCTTGACACCATTACTAAAATATTCACTATAGTAAACACGTGCGTACAGTACATTATATATATGTAAACACCACGGAAATTGAGCGTTATAGCGAGTTTGTATTGAGCTGTACTGAGAGATTATATAGCTAGTAGATATTAAAGTGAGGCCGGAAGATCATGTCAGTCAAAGTGGAGTGTAAGTCACAGTACCATCCGGGAGAGTAGGATGTAAAGACCGGTGTACTATTTGAACTTCCAACTGGAGATCAAGAGGTTGATAATGTAGATGCTGTTGGAGATTGTGGGTATTTATCACTTCTAGAAGATCCTATTTTTGAGACAGCATACGAACATATATGCGTATTATAGGACATAAATCATACTTAAAATCCATAACTACATACATACATGCACACATACGTATATATATATATATATGCATACATACATACGTAGATTTATATATATGTATACTTTTATATATATATATATATATGAATACATACATACATAAATGCGTACATATATTTATATATTTATATATTTATATAAATATACACATATATATATTTATATATATAAATATAAACATATATATATATATATATATATATATATATATATATATACATGTATATATTTATATAGATATTTACATAAATAACTAAATACACACATACATACATGCATATATACATACATACGTACATGTATATATCTATATATTTATATAGATATGTATACATATATATATATATATATATATATATACAGACATACGTATATATATATATATGTATGTATACTCATTTATATATTTATATAATTACTTACATACATATATACATACAAATATACATATATACAAAAAAAACATATATACATATATGTTATATATATTTATAATTTCATGCAATTGAGCTGATCTACAACACATACCAAGCATTTAACTCGCCAGAAAGACACTATAATCGTAGTGATTGCAAATTAAAGAGAGCGAGGACAATAAATAATACATACAAGATTATGTTTCGGTTAAGACATTACATGTCTCAATACAATGAATATTAAATACGTACATATACTATGGTTTCGCGTAGGGTTTTTAGATCCTAAAAGCGTAGGTAGCTCTTACAGTGGTGGTAAATTTAGGTGGCTGTTACAGTGGTGGCATTAAGATTTCTCAATCTTCAGAGTCTCAGAGCCTCTGTATTCGACCTATCAAATACACGAGGACAATAAATTGTGTGTGTGTGCTTTTTTTCTAAAAGCTGTCCCATGGCCTTCTAAAAAATAGACAGCTGTCCTCAATGAAAACAGAAAAATATCATGAGACAGCCCAGTCGGACTAGTCCCGACTCCCGACTGAGTCCCGAGCCAGCCGCCCAGGCCCCAGAGCTGAGTGACTGTGAGCCTGAGTGGCTAAGACTCGCCCTACAAGTCAATATGAGAGGAGCCGCCGATATATTTATATTTTCAGTAAAAAAAATTACCAACTTTTTTAAAAACAATTAGGTCAAGACGAGTGAAGAGAGAAAAATGAAAATGAAAATCATACAATTTACAAATCACCACCACTCACCACTCACCAGTCACCACTGTGCTGGAAAAGTGAAAAATGAATATTTCAAGGAGGCTACACAACAAGTCTACAACTTTACAAAACATAGGGAGAATTTCTAAAAGCGGACGAACAGAACTATTTTAAATTAAAAAATACCTCAGACCTCATGAATCGTGCATTTTTGATTTCACATACATAGAACAGAATACATTTGTACGTGTTTCAAAACCGGAATTGCACAAGTTTAGGTGCTATAGCGACTGTATCATTGTCTTTATACGCATCCGTGCCTTTGTGAATGTTTCTTTAGCTTTCGTTGCAGTCTCTCCTCGACGATTGTTCCAACTCGCTGCTTGAAACTCTCACTGTGTACTTATAGGTTATGCATCTACAGTAAGCAAAGTAAAAGGATAGTACCATGGCGGCCGCTCGGTTTCGCCCCTCTCTCAACGAGATGAACGAAGCGATAGAGGCCGAAGGTGCCTTCAGTATCAAACCTGACTCGCTTTACTACTACGATGATGATGAGATAGTGTGCACAGGGACTGTTCAGCTCAGTCCCTTTCATTCGATTCAGAAAATAGAGGCTGTGCTGCAATCAACTGTGATATACACTAAACGTTCCACTAATAAAAAGACCAAACGTCCAGTGTTCCGCATCCGTGTTTCTATACCGGAGTTAGATATGGAGTCTTTATCATTGCAACCGTTCGAAGTGAGAGTCAAAGTGCCTATGTTCACACCCCCAACGGTACACAGCAAGGGTACGTTCCATATTAGTCAGAGAATCGTACGGATCGATGCATTCGTGCGGTGGAGCCTGGAGCTTGTAGGGTTTTACCCACAGGAAAACTTACTTACACTCTCAGGTCCATCTTCCCGGCGTGCACGTTCAGCTACAACCACAACACTTGACAGAGACTTCAGAAGCGGTGAGACTGCGACCCTAATGGAGCCTGTACCGGAAGTGCTTACGTTGGGTGAGGGTGGTGGTGAAAATGAGCATGAGAATGAGAATGGGGAAATCGGAGCTGACGGAATTCTGGTAACGGAATCTGAGTCTACAGAACAGGATGCAGAGAATGAGGAGAGACGACGGGAAGACGCGGCAGCGCTTGGAACTTCGTTGGAGCAGGAACCACGGCTTATCCTGCTGGCAAGGACTAAGATTAACAAGCGGTCGTTGTATGAAAAGACAGCAGGAGAGGTAACGGTCGAGGGGAGTACGAGAGGAACGATCGTAAAACAATTGAAAGGAGAGACGAAAGATATGCCAAGTGTAGAACACGACGATGTATTAGCCGATACAGAAATGGGGGAGATATCTGATGAAGGCCTGGGAGAACCAGAGGAACCTCGACCATCGGTAGTCGAAAATGTGGCCTCGAAAACTTTCCAACCAGCAACTAAAGCTGATTTGCAGTTTATGTACGAGGCACAAGATAACTCTTTGACTTCTTACCAGAGTGCTGGTAGCTCTAACAGCGATAAGCATGGCGCTATATCCCTCGAGCATCCAGAGGAACAGGCTCGAGCAGATAGAGAACGGGAGATAGCGGCCACTGAGTTGGATGCGATCTTGCAAACAGATTACGAAATCGGGGACGATAAGTCCGATGTTCACAAGAAGGTGTTCATTATGCGTGCCACTTTGACCCAATCTACCACACTCTGCAATAAGGAGCCCTTCGAAATCAAGGTATCACTTCTGAATGAAACCAAAACTATTATAGCTCGCAGCATCGAAGCAAGCCTGGTCCAGGTCAATTCGTACTTTCTGAGTGGTCGAAGACTGAGGCAGAGCACAACCGTGGCCAGCGACAAAATCAAATTATCCAAATTCAAAACTAAGTCCCTATATACACACACGCTCACAATCGATCCCGCGTGCAAGAGATTAGCAAAGGACCTTGAGAATTTCGCGTCTGATGGCTATAATGGCGTCATTCCCGCACCCACGGCCTCTGTTACTGGTGTCAAAGGGTATAGTCTGCTTGTGGTCGATTACAAGGTTGTGATCACTGTAAAGGTTTGGGGTGGTGATGATATCGTGAAGACTATCGCTGTGGACTTGGAGAGTGTTGCCGAACGACCAGGACGATCAGACCGCTACCTAGACTCCCAGCGACTACCCGTACCACAGCGGGATAGTGTGAATCCTTCACTTCTAGCAGGTAACAATTCTTCCGGGGCGCAGGAGGTTGTCGATGACGACAACACTGTATACGATGGCTTCGCTGATGCTGGTAGTTCAACCAGTAACCTAACTGCGGTTCACGCAAACGCTTCCTGTTCGAATCTCAACTCTGACACGAGCTCAGGCCCATTCACCCCCGACAGGCGCGGTGGTCGACAACGGTCTAATTCTACGTCACCGCGAGTAGGTCCTGTACCTGTATCCTTAGGTGTAGGTTCGTCTCAGTCTGTCGAACGTATCCAGTCTAATCTGTCTCTTCGCTTTGGTACATTGACAGCCCCCCTCCGCATATCTTCGCCTGCTCTGTCGGCAGCCAATACGCCGCCGCAGTATGGTGAGATCGGATCGAAGTCCACTAAATCGTACGGCAATCTCGAACGTCGACGTCAGTCGTCTGCGGATCGTCGTGGTTCTGTATCTGTGTCGGATTCCATGCTAAATGACAATGGTGAAACTCCAGGAACTCGTAGGAGGAGCAGACAAGGATCAGTCGGTGCGCGAGGTATCCGACGTCTTAGTAAGGCGATCACACCATTACTTGGTATAAATGGTAGTTCTGGTAATATAACAGTTCCGCCAGAATTTACGCGGAGTGAGAATGATGTGGCTCAAGACTCGCAAACACCCAATACATCTCTGCACGATTTAGCAGAAGGTATAGATGAAGGTAGTGATATCCCCAAGAAAAAGAAGAGTAGTAGGCGTGGCACATTTAACGTGGGTACTCTAAGACGTCTGAGTAAGGCTATTCTGCCTGTGCCAAATACAACTGACTCGAGTGAGGGTACCGAAGTAAGTGAGCAAAAGGCATCTGCTGGAAAGAAGAATACCTCTACTGGTAGCACAGATGATGTCACAAGTATTAATGCCGGAGGAAATCATGTGAATTCACTACCGAAAACCACCTCTGGTGTACTTTTGCAGATCAATGACAACAACGCAGGTATTAGTGACGATGATGGCTTACCCGCGTATTCACAGGTGGTAAACTAGATATGCTAAAGCAGTGGGTGCATTCATCGGCAAGTTCCGCACTCGAATTCGATTTGTGAAGCAATCCGGCCCTGTGTGTGAATGCAAATTGCGCAGCGATTGCGCATTCGATTTCCGTATACACAAACTTCAAATTCGGGCGCTACTTGTGGAGAATATAATTAACTGTGCAAGCGACTAGATAAGCTGTTCCATTTCATATCAACATGCCAAAATGATCAGCATGACGAATCTGGTTATATAAATTGCCAAATAAAAGTGAACATGAGTACTTTCAGGTACCAGGCTCCGCAAAGAAAATATACTCCCTTTTACATACACGACACAAATAGACAAAATAAATGCAACTTTCATTGGAAACCAATGCGATTATACTATCCTTCTCTTTCCGTATGTCGGACCATTTAATCCTTCTATGTCGAGGCGATATTTTAAAAGCTTTTAATGGCACGCACTGCCGTAGTAAAAACACTGAATACGTAATCTGAAACCCAATGTTTAACCTCGTAAATCACCAATTCATGGAATACCTCGCTTTCACATAGCACTAATCTATATTAATACCCCTTCGTGAAATATCCTATAGCCATTCTAGATCTCTCCGAATCGATCATTCTCATTTGCAACCGCCATTGAGCAGCAAAAATGAAATTCTTTGCACTGATGGTACAATTTGATTACCCTCCTTTGCCCGTCTATTTTACTGTAAGTCACGCGTGAATGCACATCGAGCAGAAATTATGGTGCACTATTTGACTACCCTCCTTGACCCGTATATTTTATTATACGTCACGCGTGAATGCGCATCGAGCAGATAAATATGGTGAACTAATGAAGAGCACAGCCACCACCGAGAACAAATCGATGTGATCTATTGAGCTTGCGAGCTTAAAACTTCCATGTAATTAGGCAATTCCACTCCGTCAAGAAAGAATGACTCCCGCCTCGGTGCACGCGGCGTATATGGTGTATCTTCTGCCTCTAAGCATAGCGCGGTTGGGACCGCCGGAATGGGTTCCAAATCACGACTAAACAACTTTCTATCTGCATCATTTATACTCGTCACACTCAACCTTGAGGCAATACCAGATGTTTTACGTTTCAAGCGTCCTGGTAGACTGGACAACGAGGACAACTTTAGACCGCCGCTACTTAGGGAACGCGTCCTTTGAGATGTGACTGCTTTAAGATCGCTTGCTCGTCTCCCTAGCGGTCCGAATGACTTTGTACTCTCCTCATTGATGACTTCATAGTCCGGAAGTTGACTGGAAGTGTCCACCTGACGGGGCGAGTTCACTCGCAAAGGGTCTCTGGTAACTTCTCCCGTATTAGTTGACATATCACGCAAACGCCGACTAGCTGAAGGTGGACCAGAAGGTGCGTTATCGTTCACCGTTGATATGCTCAGTGGGTCAGAGCAGCCAGAACTGGTTGAACCCCTGCCAGCGTTAAAATCGTCCACAGAATAATCCTGAACGCCCGATTGATCCGGCATAGTTTCGATACCACAGCTTTCTAACACTATAGGTATATCACACACTATATCAGGCCCTCCCCAGACGCGGCATTTCACTTGCACAGTGTATTCAACGGAAACTAGAAGCGTCTCCATAGTATCTACGACTTCTGCCGTAGGTGCAGGCACATCCCCTCTCACTCCCTCACTAGAGAAATTGTTGGTGAAAATGGGCTTTTTCGGACACGCTGGGTCAAGTATCAGTGTATGCGTTTGAACAGGCTTCAATTTCCTGCCGATTGTTTTGATACTCAATTTTTTCGTTGCCCTAGCCACCACGCAGCTGGCAAAACTAGCAGTGTAATTATTATTCAGATTGTACGTAGTGGTTTGTATCAGTTTCGCGGATACCGCCCTTGCCACCAAGACTCTGGAACTCGTTAAAACCGATACTTCAATACCGAATGGTTTGTTGTTACTCAGTGTGCCAGGTTCCCTGATACTGCACCGCATGATAATGTAATTATCCTGAGTGACCTCACTGTATTTACCGAAATCCGTCTCCAGAATCTTGTCCAACTCCAAATTTTCCATCGCTGTGTCACTCTCTCGCAGCGCAAGATCGTCTTGCAATTTATACATGAACTGTAACTGCGCTTTGGTCACGGGCGTCGATTTCGCTGTGCTTTGAACTTGCCTTTCCTCAATAATGGAACGTTGGCGTAGTTCATCGTAGGTATTTTGAGTTTGATTGTCTCTTAGCGATTCTCTAACCGTAACCACCTGTAAGTTAGGAGCATTCGTTTGGACACCACTTTCCGGCTCAGCACAGGCTACATCCCCGTCTGACACAACCCTTGCCACGTCGGTGTTGTTCTCACTCGCTGCGCTCGTGGTAGAAAAATCTATCGAGCCAGGCGAACCGAGTGCAACGGTAGAATTCGGAGCTGATCCTCCTTCGTATACTACCCGTCTATCGCTCTGGGACGCCGTCGCCGCACGTGATCGGCCAACTACTCCATTGTCACGTGCTTCAGGGAATGCAGATGAATTCGAAGGTATCGTAGCCATGGTCGTCGCCCCAGGTGATAGTGTGAAACAGTCCAAAGTAGTTGCAGCCCGCAATCTACGCACACGACCCGGACCTGGTGAGCCCGTCACACGTCTCGGATTACCACTAACCGATGCCGGTTGAGGTGGAAGGTCGTTTACTGTATAACCGCGACCCCGCCTGTTTCTTCTCACTTCGAGTATTGGTACTTCATAACCACTCGATGTGTTCGATCTTTGCGGTGGATGTTGCGGTGAACTTTGGTGAGAGTTTCCATTCAGGCTTTGATCTGACTGCTCTGTTTCCCTAACGTCACCTGTAGAAAGAGATGGTCGACGCACACCAGAAATAGTTGACCGCTGTCTCCGTGACCAGAGTGATGAGCGTGACGGTTGGAAGCTCCTTTTGGAAAGTGTTGAAATGCCTTCCACCGTCGCGTGCATGCAATCAGATTGATATACAGTGCGTTTATCGATTTCCTTGTAGGCAAGAACAAGTAATGTGTGATCCTGTGCGGCTACCTCTGGGTCACAGTGGTCCAGAGAGAACGCATTGATAACTTCTCCCACCAACTCAACAGTCCAAATGACCCGTATTATGACTACAACGTATATACTGCTGAGTGCAACTGTATGGCGTGTATTGAAGGCTGGCGGCGTAAAGATTGGCACTGCGAAAGTCGCCGCGTACTCGAGATCTACACCTTGTTCGACAAGTGACACCTGCAACGGCTCTTTGAGCATGCTAATCTTCCTAGCTGTTTTCACGCGCCCAGTACCCGGATAGTAATAAACTATCCTAGCATACAGTACGAAATTAAGATTCCGTACTCTTTCTTCTCCCTTATAAAAGTGTACTTTTGCTGTACAACTAATAACTTCATCGTCATAGTAGTGGTCACGATCCGTCAGTACCGAATATTTTCCTAAATTAGTGACTCGATTCCCCAAATTGAAGGTTGGCACGGACGATGCCCCTTCATCCTCCATTCCGTCAGTTAAACGCCGTGCGTGGTGCAAGATAGACAGCACCTTAACTTGACCGTAATATTATCCCGTATTGTGAGGCTTGATGGGTATTTCTGTTCAATTTAGAAGGCTACGGTATGTATGTGTCCATCAGAGTCCTATTTCTATAGTCCTATATTCGACTATGATATTGCTGATAGTAGTTCCTATAGAAAAAGCACTGGCGAGTGGTGAGTGGAGAATTGGTGACTGGTGACTGGACGAGTGGACGTTGTATGTATTTATTACTCACTGAAAAAGAATGTTCTTAGCCTCTTAGGTCTCTTGATTTGTAGCTTTTTTCAATTTTTTGAAAATAAAGAAACAAAATACATAAATAATTAAATACTTTCATAGCCATCTTGAATTCTTGATAGCAGGCCGCCCGATTGTCAAAAATCACCTATTTCTATATTGAAAATTTTCGCTACTCTTTCTATTGGATGCGAAGCATATGTACATACATTGTAACTTATCTCTCTTGAAGTAGATAATACTATCCCTATAAAACACACACATAAGCACGTATAATAACATCGATAAGCGCAACAAATACCTTTATTCGCCTTAATTCATTGCTAATTATGCCCCTATTTGAACGGCTACCGATCATGTAATTTAAGCTGCCAACTGATCACATCCTTCCGTAATATGTTTAAATAGAAGATTCCGTCTCTCTTGTACTCGTACATTCCTATCAAATTGCACACCACGAACTTCCAAATCGTCATTGATTCAATCTGATGACCCATTCGTTGCCCATGCATGCACACCTAGACTTCTCGTTAAGATAATCTTCTCACGCATGCCGGCTAGACTGGACTTAGAGCCCGAAACTTCAAATTGAAACGTTTCAGTTCTAATACACACACTACATGGCTTTGTATCGTCAGAAAATTGCGCCATTGATGGTGTACATCGTCGTCTTCCCCATTAACAGCAACTTGTAAGTTTTGTATATTGGTTGCTCGTGCTTTCGATCAATGTCTGATCCTTGTATTGTATATTGAGTGTGAAAACCACATTGTTGTTGGCTGTTATATCAATCATAGCTGACAAACATAACTGGTTTGAAAAATTTTGAATATATCTTTACCGCAATCTGGGCAGGTAATCGTTAATGATGTACATGCAGAGTGTGATTGTGTCCGCGTGCTCACAATCTTTCTCAGAGTCTCAACACTTGTTTTGCTCTGTTACAGATATATCAGTGAATAATTCCGTATGTTAGTATTAGTACATATGATATTCACAACTTTTGCTCATATTACTACCATTACGTAAACGGCATATTTACGATAGGTTAGACCCCTGTGCTTCAGTAGCTGAATCAACTCATTGGGAGCCATCCAGTTGTATTGGTGGCATCTCTGTGTGTATCTGCGCGTAGGCTATCAATACACATATGACACCACTCAAAAAACCTTGATTCCTTTTTTACTATCCATACTCGATATTTTGCAGTGTAGCACTGTAGCCTGCAATATACATATATGATGGTTATTTAAACGCAGGGATGAGTGATACTGGTGTAACCTCGTATACATAACAACCATAGGCGATATTATATTTGTTTGAGCTTGTACGTGTTCCTCTACGTTCTGCTTGTCACTTCTACTTGACAGCTCTCGTACATGTGTGCGAGCACAGCTGCCATCCTTCGACGAAGTTGCTTGGTACACTTTGTGCGTGTTCATTTTTGTTCGTGCTCCTCAAAGGCGGTAACGTCAACGTTTGGTTCATCACTAGATGTGTAAAACTAAAACTGATATAGTATTAATAAATGTAGTAGTGAGTTCTAATTAACGTAGTACACATTGTATCTTCGCATTAAAAGAAATACATACCCATTTCCTGAGCGGACAGCACCGAAATGAAGCTACAGTAGTCGATCGTTGCTGGCCTGTGCTTATCGGCGATAGAATATTCCGTGTTTAAGTGATGAATTTGGTATTGTATCATACTTCCAATGGATGTGCATGTATGTATGGCGGTGAGAAATGTTTCCTCTGTGAACCCATTATGCTCATTTGTAGTTTTTAGCTTCGTTGTTCCTGCAACGACAGCTATATGTGCTTTTGGCTCGGTTTGCCACGACCGCAGTCAAATAAGAAATATATCGGTCAACATCAAAAGGCGTCTACTATCTTCCCTAGTATAGGGTACAGTTTGACATAGAATCGCGTTTTTGTTTCCCTTTGCTTGTGGGTTTGATGCCTAATGTCTTCCAGAATAATTCTCGAAATATGCATATTAAGTTTTGAGTCCCCGCGGTCGGCGTGTTGTTGAAGCAAACATTTCTTAATGCATTTTTTTTATCGGGTCGCTCGAGTGTTATCCCACATGTACAGACCCACCATTTACATCTGATATGGCTAACGCAGCTTGCGTTTCCTCTGCGAAGGCTTGTACAACCGGGAGGGCTTTTTACATATCAAAGGAGGAAAGGAAAATAGCTTTTTGAGACAGTCTGCATACTTTATATGTCCTTTCTTTCTCTTGTTTGATATATATCTATTCTATGTCTTTTCATTTGCCAATTCATGCGGGAAACAATACTGTTCCATCGGAATCCAAGAGAGGCAGATAGGAATTTTATTTTTATTTTTCAACAAAAAAAATATGCCATAATGTACGAACATATTGTATGGCTCTCATAGCCATTGTAGTGGTTCGGGAAGGATCGATGGGAAGAAGTGATCAGTAAATTCCCGATTGAAGCTTGTGCCAAGTGAGTCGACGATGGAGGATATGCGCTGAGTCAATTCGGGTCGGTGCTGACAAAACACTGATACCATCGAATGTACCATGTATTCGCTTGCTGACCTACTAAGTAGCGTACCCACCTCTGTGGTACGGATCGGGTCTGCGCCGTGTAGTGCCGTGGAATGGGTTGGTGCAGAGTACGAAATACCGAGTAGGACCAGGTTATCCGTCATAATTCGGTCGAGGAGCGAGGATGGGGGTGAGCCAATGCCGCACCAGACCACGGATGCATTCGGTATGTGCTGACTGGCCTGGATCGGAAGTATCATAGGCGGGACCAACAAGCGCGATGTTTTGGTTTAAACCGAAATTTGGAAGTAGTACTTCAAGAGCGTGATTAACCGGGTTATGGGGAACATCTGTTGATGTGTCAGTGATGGGTGAGGGTACGGTAGTTCTTCTACATGCTATGCAGCTTGTTTGTTTGTTTGTTTTTGTATTCAAAGGTGCGCCAGCAGTTTCTAAAATTTTCGCATTCATGGACATAGTATAATACCAAGTACATACGTATTTCACTGATGGGTAAATATATGTATTTGGCCAAGCACTCGTCATAATTGTTTTGAGTCCAGGATTATGCTTCCTCATTTATGATGTCGGTGTTGCTTGGGTTATAATTGATACTCAAGCGTGCAAACATACTTGACCTGTTTGTAGCGTGTGCATCCGTGATCACAAGAAGGGGCCTTGTTCCTACTATTGTAAA
>NW_014040514.1:156086-179892 GCF_001186125.1 Sphaeroforma arctica JP610
CCGTATTTCTACACTATGAGTATTATTTCTAGCCCACGTTTGTAAAAGCCGGGCCTCCACATTTCATCCGACCAGATGTGCCAGTCTGATGAAGGCTAAGTCGGTAATTCTTGATAAGTGGCAAGTTATTGGCTAATGCAATAACTATGGACATCAAGAGTATTTTTCTTTTTCTCTTTTCTCCGAAGCGCTATTATAAAGCTATTGGCCGAACATCAATTTACGCCATTGATATCTGCAGCCGCGAGATTGCGTATTTGCAATTCTAATTTGTTCAGCCAAAAATTGCAACTGGGGAATAACATCTCGACTCACTTGGGCACTAGAAAAGCAGTACTGTACAGACCGAGCGTGAACACTTTAGCCAATCCAAACCCCAAATCCCAGAAAAATCAAATATTGAGTTTTGGAATTATGATTGGAATATTTCTGATATTAGAGTCATCAGAAATATTAGCGGTAAACCCTGTAAGCTATACGGGGACTCCGCGTGTGAGAGAAACACTTAAGTAAATCCTGAAGTCTAGTGAAAACACAAATAAAGACTCAGTTTTCCTAGCTGAAATAACCGTACTTGAAAAGAGTTCTATTGTATTCTTTTGTCTCGTACCTTTCAGCTACTCTCCATACTCTACACTCACGGAAATATTTGTTCACGCACGAATTGTATAACGCCTCGCACATATTTCGTGGCCTTGGTGAACACCCGTAGTGCCAGTAACTTGGAGGTCTCAGTAACTGCCAATAACACAAACCTCCAGGTGCCCGAGAAAAGACCCAAAAAAAAATCCGTGGTTTATTGTGCTGAGACAACGACGACGCGTTCAGGTTGCTACAAGGGGAATAAGATTCAAGAGACGGTTGCCCGTACATCTGAGACGAGCCACAAACTTTGCCTGTCATTTGGACTTGCTCCCTCTATCTTTGCCAACCTATGACATCCCAAATTAAATGCTGCAGCCGGGGCTGAGCAGCATGTACACACGCAAAATGCAAATACTGGAGTGCTTTGACTACACGTATACCAATACGTTGTACACCCAACAATGCGCGAGAAGGACACGCCAGCAGAATCAGCCACGGGTCCACTGCTTGTTAAGTGGTCGTGCGTGAACGTTTTGTGCTGGGGTTCTAACACAGGGTATCGCATCTGGACATCCTCACTAAAACCAATCGATAGTGGGATCACCCTAGAAGCGTGCATCATCAGTGTAAACAAATTGTTTTTCAGGACGCGGCTCTACGAGTACTACAAAGCTAAGCAACAAGTCATTAAGTGCTCTAAATGCTTCTCGCTGCAGTGCTCCTCGCACAAAATCGGCCTTGTCCGCCTGCAACAGGGCAAATAGAAGAGTCAAGATGCGTGTAAAATTCGGGACATAGTCTGACCACCAGCCGACTGTGTGGTACAACCATTTCAACAATTCATTGGAAGTAGGTTCGCTAAGTGTCAGTAGCGTCTCTAGATGCCCCATTTCGCTTGTCGAACCTCTGTATGTAGTCTACTAGTCTACCAAGTATGACGACTGATTTCATGCACTGCGCTACACTACATGTCGACAACCGTAACTGCAGAGCAAAGTACACACAACGTGGCAGGTCCAGTGTTCATACGAGGCTTTATTGTGGGCGCATGATATTTCATCTATATACCAGACAACATCTTGTAGCCCTGCATACACGTCATTAAACATTAGTAGGTCGAAATGCGTATCTACAAAGAAGAAAATATGTATCTGGCGCTGACATAATGTACCCTTGCCCGATGTTGACTGTGGTTGCCCAACGTACAACTTTCAATGTAGACAGGTACACTCGTTCGGTGGGCATATAGTGTGGATCAGCTCGCGACTAAGTGCTTGCGCGTTTGACATTGATTCGATATTGCTAGTCATCTACTAACTACAGGGTTGACAGACCCATGGTTTCCTGTACACTAAATGTGAAGCCGAGCACCAGTCTGACTTATCTGAAGAAAGTCTCTAAATGTACATTGAAAATGTGGAAAAGTCACTTGAAATATTGATCGAATATGCGTAAATGTACATTTAGCGACAATTCCACTTTTTTGGTGTACATTTATTGACTTTATTGTGCAAAATTCGCTTAAATTTGAATTAAAGAGCCGTCGGCTTTATGCTTTTTTACGAATTAATGTGTTGAGGGCGAGGATGTTGCTTTTACTAATTGGTATTGATATATGCTACTTCATTCAAGCTTACCTCACTGCCTGGCGCGCGACACACGTGGTCTGTGATGCTCTTTTACAGAAACATACGAGTATAGTGTTTCGGAAATCCATTTTCGAATTCTGATGTCATGTTGTACACTTGTGACATAGTCGTGCGAAGACAAAGCCTCTAAATCATGCACGAGCTATGGATTTTCTGATACTGCTCGAGCATAGGCACAAAGTAAAGCCCCACATCTAAAACTGTCGTATTGGAGTACACCGCCTACTCTAAGGCTGTATGTATGTCGATTTATCTGTGATGCAACATTTCATCCATCGTACTATATAACTGAATTGTTTGTCAGCTCTAGCAGGACTTGCCATACCATCTAGAATGGTGACTGTAGCTTTTATTTTGTGCAGTGTAACAATCGATAAGTTCCAATGTGCGTTCCTATGATTCCACGGGATCAGTATAGAGATCTTTTCGGACCCCTGTGCGGGTCCCCTAAGTCGTAAGCTTTCTGCCATACGATACTTGTGTACGAGCTATGGATTTTTCTGATACTGCTCTAGCATAGGCACAAACTAAAGCTCCACATCTAAAACTCTCGTATTGGGTTACACCGCCTACTCTAAGGCTGTATGTAGGTAACCTTATCTGTAAGGCAACATTTCATCCATCGTACTATATAACTGAATCGTTTGTCAGCTCTAGCAGGACTTGGCATACTAACTAGAATGGTAACAGTGGCCTTTATATTGTACAATGTAACAATCGCTAAGTTCCAATGTGCGTTCCTATGATTCCACGGGATCAGTACAGAGATCCTTTCGGACACCTGTGCGGGTATCGTAGGTCGTAAACTTTCTGCCATACGATACATATGTGTATCAGCATCACAGAAACGAACAGCCCGGGAGGGTAATCGCGACAAATGGTAGAATACCTCAGATATAAGCAATCCTTTGATCCAGTCTCCTGATTCACAGCATTGTAATACATACAATGTTTTCCTGCAAGATCCAGTCGCCGATACAAAATGACTTCGGCTCAGATTGTTTTGTGTCACCGCTCAAAGTATATCTACTTACAGCTGTAGTTATGTGTAAAAGCTCTTAGCAGTATAATGGTACGCAGACTAATTCTGTATGAATGTACTTTAGTGTGTAAGATTTTTTACTAGGTTTGAATTATCGAATTCACTATAAAACAAGTACCACGTAAAATACCGAACTGATGTTGAACCCTGGTGTCATTAAAAAAGTTACGAAATGGTGTCGAACCCTGGTGTCAAAAAATATATACTGCACTGAAAAGTCACTAAATGTACATAAAAAAGTCACTCAATGTACTTCCAAAACTTTATTCTAAATAGGTTTGAAAAAGAAAATAAATATCACATTCAACGAATTTAATTGGGCAATTCGAAAACGTACCCGTAAATTTGTATGTACATTTTGTGACTTTCCCATGTAGGCCATGTACATTTAGAGTATTTCCTCTATTTTTTACCTTCTGCATTCGACAGGCTCGTTCGGACGTTAGTTCGATCCCCTATATAATTTTTCTATTTTGTAAAGGCACTGCAAAGAGATACGTAAGTTCACATGTAAGGAGTTCGTAGGAGTCTTAGTTTACTGACCTATACAAGGTCGGTTGCATTGAGTCACGGTAAGAAAGTGAGCCATTGCAACCGATTCGTTCACTATTTATACCCCGGAGAATGACCAGTAGCAATCCTGTTGGCCAACATAAAAGTGACGCGCTAAAAGGACAACGAAAATATTTCGGCAACGGTTGAGGTTTTCATCAGAGGTAGGCAGGGGCCACAAGGTTTTACAATCCCCATCCGATTTGGAAAGAATATCGGATTCTAGGAATCGGTGGCTTGGCTGGATAATGAAAAGGTGGCTTGGTCGGACAATGACAAAGCCAAAGGTCTCTGTATTATATTACTGTGGATAATTTTGTAAATAATGAAGGATTTCATATGACGTAGTATTATGGTTATAGCAATGTCTAGTGCGACACAGTTGTAGCCTCAAACATAGTGCGCCAGTCAAGGTGTTGATAGGCTCTATAGTTAGGATCAGAAGCCAGTGCATACACAAATTTTAAGGCAGACTTTAAAGTAGTAATACGTGAAGGAGGGAGGTGAGCCGTACGAAGGATAACATCAACATCACGGAAGGTAGTTTGATCAATGGCATGCTGATGAACAGCAGTCAAAAACGTGGAAGCTCGCAGAGCACCAATAGATTTGTAGTGGAATACAGTGGCAGCAGGCCTATTCTTAGAATCAGCAGCTAACCGAGTCTTGTCGTATTCAGGAGCATCCTTAAATGGGCTGAGATAAAATAGCCAACGTGTGTAGAATGAAATACCACATGTGCCAGGGTCATTTGGGGCAGGAGTACCGATGGATCCTCGATAAGCCTTGATTTTAGATCGATGGACTCCAAACTATTTAAGAGTAGCACGATTCTGAATGACGTGCATGACCGAAGGTTGAAGTGGTGCCGGACCGCCCTACAACATACGGTCAGAGAAGGGTGTTGGCTTCATTTTATAGAGGACGAGGCGATGAACAGCGACCATCGGGGCGTCATATCGGTGACGGGTTGCCTGAACAGCCTGTGAAGCCTTGGATTTACGATTTCGTTCCCGGACAGCCTTGTCAGCAGTAGTAGGCTGATGGAATAATGTAAAGAAATGTGCATCGGATCCAAATACTCATTGAGAATGTCTTCTATGTCACGATTGGTTGGGTGATGAAGATTAAACTTTCCAAATCTCAAGTGGGTTGGACACCATTGCGCTCAATCCACGCAGTATATGTGTCAATTATTTCTTTGACAAGGCCATTATGGTGTCTATGGTCGGCAGTGGATACAACACAATACTGAGTATCTTGTTCATTGCACCAATCAGTAAGTAGTTAACTATTTACGGGGCTGTCAGCATCTGCAATGTATTCTGCAGTGTATGCCAATTGTTCAGGTTACTGTTTCAATTTTGGATGACATCAAAAGCTGATCTCTCATTATCTCGCATCGAGGCACTGGTAACATGCCTCGTGTATGCATCAATGCAGAACTATTGATAGCGGAAGCCGCGGGAGGTCTCATTGAAATCGAGATGTCGTACAGCACCAAAGTAAGTACCTTTCGTTGGCTGAGTTAAAGGTCCCATGGCTGGACCTGGTCCATCACCTTTACGAGAACACCCAGTACAAGTATTGAGAAGACGAAGTAAAAAATCTGGGGCAACCATCCAAGCGAAGCGGTCATAAAGCAACCGGACCAACCGGAGGCGACGTGAATGACCTCGCTTGACCATAAAATGCTAGTAAAACGCGTAGTACCCTACTAAGGGCAATGGGACGACCATTGATTTTATACGAAACTTTGGACAGAGCGATAAAAGCTTAAGGGAGAGTAATTAATTCATTTCCAATAGAGTGTGCGGACGAGAGACCACAGTATGGGTAACGTGGAGCTTCGTAGTACGTTCATTTCCAGCGAGATCAGGTGAATTAATATAAAACGGCTCGCGATTAAGGGAGGTAGAATATAACCCAAAGAGGAAGGGGAAGGTGCAGATGGCTGAGCACAATCCGCCGGTAGAGGATCAAGATGTGAAGAAAAAGCTTCAAGGTCATCCATTGAAACACCTTTCAATACAGAGTCTCCGTCTGGTTCAGAAGTAGTGCTAGCCGACGAAGGAATAAGTTTATCTGAAGGTTTAATAGGATGTATACGGATCAAAGAGTCGGGAGAAGGTGCACCCGTGGAATAGAGTGGAGGAGGCTGGAACCCAACTGAAGTAGGGGTCACAGACATATATGGCTGCCCGATCAAGTACCAGGTTGCTCTGATCGGACAACGGCGTAGGCATCGAAGCAAAAGTATATGGTGAGGGCGAAGATGGTGAAAGTTGTCTCAGTAAAAGAGTCACGAAGAGCATTTCCCAAATAAACTTCTTGTTTAGGGTCCACTTCGCGTTACGATGGGTTGCATTTGGATAGAATCGTCACTGATAGTGGTGGGTTAGATATAGGGTTGCGAATTCCAATAGAAGGACCAAGAGCACCCACGGATTGCCAAAATGTAAGAAGCAATGGCAAAGGAGTAGAAGGAGTAGGGGTGGATAAAAGGCCAGCAAGTGTATAGTCTTATGGTGGTAAACCCAATGTTTCATGTCCTTTCTTAAGAAACGTATTCACAGCATTTGTGATTAGACATCAACAAGATGATGGAATAACTGAGGTAGATATGGTGAATAATTTTAGTAAGACAAGATAGCACTTGCCTTCGAGTTTGAAGCTTTTGTGAAACGTTGGAAGAATTAATTTATTATTGCAGTATATTTAGACCATCGTGGGATGACTAGGTAGTTCCCGTTGTCAAACAGGGCAGTTCAGCAGTAGAACTCATAGTGCCACCTTGTAGTGCCCAGTAGGTTCATAGACGGTGACCCTTTAGACTGGCATAGGGGTCTAATTGCGGGAACCCCTATTTTTAACCCAATAGGCAAAACCACGCCGGGTTCAACATGAGATCCTCCGGATAGGCAGTTGGATGCGTGCGAAGGAATGCGATGAACAAAGGTGGAGGTGTAGCAAGAGGTGTAGGCCAGGAGACTCGTTGGGTTGTGAACAGCATAATTGGGCCAATAGTTGCTGGAGCTCGTGACATCATATCAGCCTCAAAATTCCAGTCACCCGGTATATGTCTGATATATATGTTGTGTCTTTGAACTTCCTCGACCAGGCGAAGAACCTGATCACCCCTAGTAGATACTGGGAATTTCATGTGTGGGTAGAAGAGAGATATAACGGACTTGTGATCAGTCCATACATTTAAAGGGTGGTAACTTGGTGTGATAGGGATTTCATCTTTATCAAAACCATATGCGATGGTTTCAAGGTCAAAGATACGATATCGAGACTGGGCAGGATTGGGCTTGGTAGAACGGTAAGTAACGGGGAAGAGTCAGTCGGCACCAGTAGTCTAAAACTTTTTCCTGGGTCAAGGAGAGGTTTTGAGTCCTGGTATAGTTATAGGACACGATAACTGTAGAGCTTTCTTTAAGTGAGTACTCTCGCGCCCTGAATGGTCAGGGCGACGTGCCGATTGACGCTTGGTAGGTGTTGGTCATCTGAGTGGCGGCTCCTTAGAAGAGGAAAGGATCTGCTGAAACATAAGATTGGCTTTCAAGGCAGAATCAGCTTGGTCCGCCCGTTTGGTACTGAGGGGCTGGTAATATCCATTTGGGAAAGCTTGGAAGGGGGTTCATCTTGACGCGGTATGCGCACGAAAAGTCCTGAACCAACATCAATGGGCCACACATCTACAAAGAGATGTAGATAATGGGAGGCTTCCGGAGTCAAAAGCATGATGACACCCTTAATGGCCTCTATAACCTATCGGTAAGAAGCATATGTAGCAGCAGTGCATACGTAAGGTACCTTTTCCTTTGTCGAATCAGTGAGTGGCATAAAGATCGAAGCCATGTTTGGTACAATGTACTGTGACTATCAAATCATGGTGGCACAGAACACTTAGACCGCCGGTCGAAGGGAGTTGAGGGCCTTTAAACGGACTTGACTAACAGCAGTATATGTAGATGATGGGAGGCTTCCGGAGTCAAAAGCATGATGACACCCTTAATGGCCTCTATAACCTATCGGTAAGAAGCATATGTAGCAGCAGTGCATACGTAAGGTACCTTTTCCTTTGTCGAATCAGTGAGTGGCATAAAGATCGAAGCCATGTTTGGTACAATGTACTGTGACTATCAAATCATGGTGGCACAGAACACTTAGACCGCCGGTCGAAGGGAGTTGAGGGCCTTTAAACGGACTTGACTAACAGCAGTATATGGATGTATTGTAACACGACAACAGTATGCTTTCATACTGTCACGTAAGAGACAAAGATGAGGTTTTGACGCACGTAAGCGTACACCAGCCTTGTAACAAATACGTACCTAAGTAGGCAAAAGATTTCTGTATCGAGTACTTGCTCGTGTTCCCCAATGCGACATTGTACCGTAATCAACACGGTGGTGTAACACATCACGTAGGTGTTGGAAGGTCTCATCCTTGATAGACTGAAGTATTAATGTCATCATCTCGACACCCAAAGTCCCGGTATTAGGACCAACCATCTTCTCCTGAGGTTATCCAGGTAAGATAATCTCTAGAGAATTCAGCGTGCAGGTTATATTCATTGTAGAAATGATGTCTGTCTCCACGACGTGTAGTAAACACATCAAAATACGATACTAAAACCTACTGAGTCTCCCTGAGGCTCAGTGCGGTGTATTTATTCTTATATTTGATTGTCTACGTGGTCTACAAATAATTCACCTCGTGTGAATTAATTGTAAACTAATTCTAACTCCACACTGATAGTGGTTTAAGGGGACTTTTACTACAGACGGATATGGTCATTTCATTCTTGTTTTGTTGGTAACGGGTAGGGATGTACATGAAAGTGTACATTATTGATTTTGAAATTCTGGCAGTAGCGAATTTCCTTGGTAGAGGTAGGTATAACCCGAGGGTTGTTTTGGGCTAAGACTGCACTCGACATTCAGAGGCTATAAAAGTTTCCTTTTTCAATAATGCCTGGCTTGAAGTCTCGAGAACATATCATTTCTTCCTGTCAGCGTATAAGTTCTTGATTATTCTGTTTGTAGGTTTTACAATGAGTAGTAAAATTATCCACAAAAGGTATCTTAATTTCATACCCGTGAATACTATTGTAGTTATCTGGGTTGTCAGGACGAATACAACACATACGATAAAATGAAAATTTTAGCTTTGGATTTGTTCACGTGTCTTATTGAGGATTACACGATCAACACCAGACCAGTCGTAAATTTTTACTTTCCCTGGTGTATCGCGGCACTTGCGGTGTAATTTCACAATTGATGCATCGTCAATCACCGCAGGAATCAAACACCCACATGAGGGATAAAAGCTGTCGAAGAAGTAGTAATTTGTTGTAACTCAAGATGACTATCGATGACCTTTCGTCAGGAGATGTCGTGTTGGACATCATAGGTTCAATCAAATGCCAAGAGCCAGGGTCAACAAAGTCACAGGACGATTGAGACAAGATGCGCGACTATAAGTGGTTCACGCACTGCTTCAATAGCTATTGAAAGTGCTTTTCCTTCATGGAACCAGTATTTTTCTTGGCCCAAAAATAAACCGGGAGAGCATCATTGGAACGTAGGATCCACACATGAGATGAATCGAAATCGTTGTTGATGTTTCGAACCATCATGTAATTGAGAAGAGTCGTAAGTAGCTGAAAATCCCTATTCTCACTGTGAGAAGCAGCCTTTAGGTCAATTGTAAAGGCACCGCAAATATTAAAAAATAAAATATGACATAGTATATATGTAAGCCATTGCAACCAATTCACTCAATTACCAAGGCATACGACAAGGTGGCTCTCCCGCGCCTGTGGGTACTTCTGCGCCACCATGGAATACCCAAAAACTGGATGTAGAGTTTGAGAGTAGCTCATAAGAAACGACCAGAAGAAACAATAGACCTCTTCTCAAGTGCGAATCCTACAGCTAGGTAAAGGTCCTAGGCTGAGATATAATATTTTCTACACTAGACTCTCACACGAGTCCTGGTATCATCTACCGGTACTCCCGCTATATTTTTGATCACTCTATCATCAGAAATGTTGGATCCTAGATCCAAAACTCAGTATTTGATGATCCTGGGGTTTGGATTTAGGATTGGCTGTTCTGATAATCTGGCCCCTGGATGCTACAGCCCCCCAACTTTATGCTTCTCAGCCTGCGTAGGAATAAAAAGTGACATCTTAAAGGACTGGATTATCTAGAGGTTGGTGTTTCGTACAGGGAAAAACTTGTCCCGTAGGGGGCATTGAAAAACCTGCCACCATTCTCTATTTTAACATATTACTTGTTAAATTAATTTATACTAAATAACAGGAGTACTCTACCACGCCCATCGGAGTCAGTCTTGACCTGTGCTCTCGGTCGATCTCAACTTGGCTTAGGGAAACACATCTCAACGGTGGCTCTCAACCGAGTCTTTGGTCCTTATACCTCTGGTGTGTGGGCAGAGCATGCGTCAAGGTGAAAAAAGTGGGAGTGTCCTTTGGTGTCAGTGAAACTTGGCTAAGTTCCCGCCTCGTGCGCTGCCTGTTGCTCGCTGATCGTACATCAGTGCTGGTTGCTGTTGACTTCTTCGGCCTGGATTGCCTTCGCTTACGTCGTTTACTCTGTCGATATATCGTAAGAATATCTGGATCTGCGATGTCTGATTCATGTGTCCAGGTGCGCTCTCCATCTGTCCATTGCAGTAGGTAGTCCTGGGTTCCTCCGCCTCTTGTGGATTCTCTGTGGTCTAGTATGGAGGA
Source organism: Sphaeroforma arctica JP610 (assembly GCF_001186125.1). Taxonomy (NCBI): domain Eukaryota; class Ichthyosporea; order Ichthyophonida; genus Sphaeroforma; species Sphaeroforma arctica. The sequence goes on from NW_014040514.1 coordinate 166,681, forward strand.
TAATTGAGTCTCTTCTGATGGTTGGACTTGATTGTTGGTAGTGAATTCTTCGGATTCGCTAGCCTTCTTGACTAACCCAATTAGCTCATCATTGACTGAGTTGGGATATTCGGGGGCGCTAGTTCCATCAAGGTTACAGACGAAATATCCGTTGCCCTCTTTGCTTGCTATCTTGTATGGTCCTCCATATGGTGCTGTCATTTATCCATTTCACCTAGGCAACAAACCATCACAATATTCCCTTCTTGGAAGTGTACATACTTCTCTTGAAATTTTCGATCAAATGCTGCGCGCATTTTCTTTTGATATTGTGCCACATTGGCGTCTAGTTGTGGTCGTATTGACTCTTCTAGATTCTATAGTCGTGTTTCCCATGGTGTTGTTGTACCCGGTGCATTGACTGTCGTGTCATAATTGGTGAGTTTGTTTTGTCGTCGCCCATAGTACACATTGAACCTTGGTGATTTGTGTCTGCGTGACGAACGGTGGTTGTGGCCCATTTGGACAAATGGTAGGCGTGAGCACCAGCTGCCTGGATTTTGTTCAATAGAATTTCTTAGTAAAGGAATGAGGCCTCTGTGTGAGCGCTCCTTTGCTCCCATTACCTTGGGTTGATATGGTCTGGACACTAAGTGTTGTGACGGTGCCTGCTCAATGATTTTTGAGAGTATATCATTCACGTATTTTGTGCCCTGATCTGTCTGTATGACTTGTGGAAATCAATGTTCACACATAATTGGAACTAGTGTTCGTGCAACAGTGGCTGCCGATTTGTCCATCATCGGTCTCAGTATAGCGTATGATGAATACACATCTAGCCATACCAGGACGTACGTGTTGCCCATATTCGAGTCTACCAAGGGACCGATGGTATCCACTTGTATCCTATCGCCCGGGAATGCGGCTGTTATTGATTGTAAAGGGTGGAATCCTTTCTAGTGAATTTTTTTCTAGAGACATGGTACACAGCCCTCAATATATTGGTTGACATGTTCCTTCTGTCGAGACCATGTGTGGCCATCTAGTGTGAGTTTGTTCACTGTTACTTCGGCAGTGTAGTGACCTACTGTGTAGAGCTATGAGTGTGGCTTTGTCTTCATACGTGACTGTGTCTAGCTCTGCTGTTTCGTCCGCGATGTGTATGGGTGCAATGTTCACTGCTGGGTGTGTTAGTTTTTGGTCAAAATATGGAGACATGGTGTTTTGCCACAAGCTGCTGTGCCGTTCTTTAGGAATGTGTTGTTTGTGTTCTCGACTATCATCAGATCTTGTTCAAGTAATGACAAGAATTAAGGGAACCACGTTGCGCTTGGGTAGTATGGGACGCATATTGTAATGTATGTGGCTTCCTCTATGACTTTGTCTAACACGTCTGGTATAAGTTCCCAGGGAGGATTCGCCCATGCATTTATTTCATCTGCCCACTTTTGTAGTAGCGCGTTTTGTACTTTGGTATAGAACTTTGCGGTCTGAGCATTGTGTGCAGCTGCAAATAAATCGATGGTGAATTTTTCAAACACGCGTTCTGCATCTTGAAAACCCCGTGGAGATAGTTTCCAGTCTATGGCAAACACTCGGATGGGCATGTTTGTTTCTAGGTCAGTGTATTCTTGACCATTGTGTATGTGCTCATTGGCTTCTTTCAACACATTCGATGTTTTGATGTTGAATATGTCTTCATGTAATCGTGACAATTTGTCAGCTACTTCATTATCTTTGCCTGGTACATGTATGATAGTGAAGTGGTGATGTAATGTTTTCGCTATCCATTTTGCGAGCATGGGATGCAGTGTTTGTTGTTTGTTCATCTGGCATAACGCTTTGTGATCTGTCCACAATGTTATATCACCGCTCTTGATGTATTCCGAAAAAAATTACAGACTGTATACGAGTGCTAACAACTCTTTAGTATTTGTTCCATATCTTTGTTGTGCAGGGTTGAGACCTTTTGAGAAATAGAGTATATCTCTTCTGACTCCATCTGCAATTTGGAACAGATATCCTCCTATGCCATAGTCACTTGCGTCGTTCATGATCTGAAACGGTACTCCATCTACTGGGTACGCCAAAGTTGCTGAGCATGCAATGGCATGTTTGAGTTCTTCCCATTTCTTAATGAGTTCTGGTGTCCAAGGATTGGCTATGTTCTGATTATTTTTCCTTTTATGAGATTGTGGAAGTGTTTTGTTATGTGTGTGAACTGAGGTTTGTGGTCTCGCATGTAATTTGCTAGACCGACTGCTCGATGCAATTCTTGGCAGAGGCCAGTCAATCATGCGTTTCTGTTTCTCTGGGTCTGTTTTAAGCCCTTTGGTTGTTACTTTGACGCCTAGTATGTTGACTGTCTCGACTGCAAACGCACACTTGTTGTGATTTAGCCTGAAGTTGGCAGCATTAAGTCGTTTGATGACTTCGCGTACTGTTTGTCTATGTTCTTCCTCTGTCATACTGGCAATGACCATGCCATCTGCATATACTTGTACTCCTTTAATGTCAATGAGGAGGTTGGCCATCACGCTTTGGAATTGTGCTGTTAATGAATGTAGTCCAAATGGAGCTGACTTGAACGAGTATTGTGCTCCTCTCCATGAAAATGTAAAGAAGTGTTGGCTATTCCCATGTACTTTATAGTGATGGAAGCCTCCAGTTAAGTCCAGTTTGGAAAAGAATTGTGCACCTTGTAGGTTGTGGAGTACTTCCTTTATTTTTGGTAATACGAATTTGTCTTGTTCATGTTAATAATTTACGTCTCGTAAGTCTAAACATGTGCGTACCTTCTTTAACAGACCTGTCTGTTCAAATTCTCCTATGGGTAGTAGTGGTAGATTCACTTGTGTGGATGTTGTTCTTTTATATATGTGTCCATCTTTGACCCATTTCTGACCGTTTTCATATGTTTGTGGTATGTATTTGTGTTGAACAAAGTTCTCTTTAGCATGACGAATGTTCTTGGCTTTGACCTCAATCTTGATATCTCTACCACTGATCCTGGTAGATTGCAGTGTACATCTGGTGGGACCTGACCATTTTGTTCTAGCAAGTCTGAGAGTGATTTTCTAAATCTTTCCTGTTCATGTTCAGGGTCTTCTTCATGTGGTGTGAGAAGTTATTCCCACTTGGCATCTGTTGGTATCAGTGGGTTGATTATCCCTGCTAGGTATATGCCTAAGTATGGTAGGATGTCCATACCTAATAGAATTGGTGATTTCTTGTCTGGGAGGTCAAGTACCTCAAAGCAGTTTGACGTTTTTCTACCGCCGTAATTTATATCGCATACTTCTGTGGAACCTGTGTGTTGTACTCTTGCATCGGATTGTGCGAGTTGTATGTACCCAGGTTGTGCTTTTACAGATAAATGTAGTTCAGTTACTACACTTCGGTCCATACAAGAGCGTTGTGCTCCTGAGACTACTAGTGCATTCTATGTGGTGCCATTGATTTATATGACTATGTGCAATCTTTGGTCTCGTGGATTCGGAAGTAAAGAAATGGGTGTGTAAGCAATATCATTCGCATTTACTAACAACGTTTCTTCACCAGTGTGTGTGTTCACAATGTCTACCATGTTTATCATGTTAGCATCCGACCGCCAAGCTTTTCATCGATCTTCATCCATCTCTTATACCTTATTGCCATTTGTAATGGCCAACTGGTCGATATGGACGGGTTGGTTTTGTCGCGCTGCTCGAGCTTCTGCCTTAAGGCGATTGCTTTCGCCTTTGTTGGGGCATTTGCTGAACGCATGTGGTGAAGGGTTTATACCGCAGTGTGGGCAAGGTTGTGGTCCTCGCGATGCTGGGGTGTCATTGGCCTGTCCTATGGAACGACCTCTGCCTTGCCCTCCTGGTGGACCTCCACCTCTTACCCCCTCTTGGTGATCTCCCCCTCTTGGTGATCTCCCCCTCTTGGTGATCTCCCCCTCTTGGTGATCTCCCCCTCTTGGTGATCTCCCCCTCTTGGGGATCTCCCCCCTCTGGGTGGACCTCCTGTAGGTATTTCTAGTCTTGGGCGAGTGGCTCGTGGTTCAAGAACAGTTGCGTTTCTCGCTCGCTCGTTTTCACGCTTGCGATTAGCTTGTAGTATTGTTGCTTGTCTGATCATGTCTTTAGTGAGATCATGAAACACCTTTTCTGAGATGTCAGACAAGTGTCCACTACTACCATCTGGTTTCGTCTGAGCTTTGATCAGTTGTCCGTTTCCGCTTGCAAACCGTACATGACTAGTACTTGGTAACGTGATGCTTTGAGGAATTGCCAATTGATAGCCACTCTCTCAGTAGTGCCCTTGTAGCGCTTCTCTAACTCAAACATTGTGCGCCGCAACCGTGCTGCCCGTACTTTAACATTCATACGAGTGTCATATAAGTCGTTGAGCCACTTCTCTAGTAGATAGTCTACTGGAATGCGACGCAGGTTGTCAATGATTAATATATTGTAGTCTTCCACATCAGTGAAGTCTTGCCAAAGCCTTTTGGTACTACGTATATTATTGAGTCTGACTGTCTGTCTGAGCAGCTCTTGTACTAGTGAGAGGCACTGTATTAGTGGCATGTTCGTGCTCGCGAACAGGTCTTTGGCTACAGATACAAACTCAATTGTGTCACGACAATCAGCCATGCTGACATATTTGCCTACTGGCCACTTAGGGAACTCACTCATCTTGAGTAATTTGGAAGTTCTGGTTCTGATACTTTGTCCCCTGCGTGAGATCTAATTAGAGTTAACTCGCTCATAAAACTACTAATCGCAATGCACTCATCGTGATCACTTTTGTCGCAGTTCTTCATAGCTTTATTGTGTAGCTCTGCTAACCCCTCGTCTAATACTGGTATCACTCGCTTTGGTTGTTGGTCATGAACTACTTTGCGAAGTTTGTGGAGTGCTCGTATGTCAATGGGATCGTGTGCTGTTTGTGCATACAACTTGTCTACTAGTATGTCTACTATGTAGTAGTTGCACTCATAGATGGTCTTGTCCAAGACTATGTTGTACTTACTCATCGCTGGATCCATTGGAGCTCTTGCTGGTGTGGACTCATCGTCCATGTGCATGTTGCCTTCTCTATTGGGTGGAGTGGTGGTACGAGAAGATGTCTGTGAAACTGGCATCGTGTCTGCTTCTACCGGTCTTGTTCTGGCAGTGCGACTTGTGCTCCCCCGTGCGTGTGTACGACTTGAGCTTACTTGTGTGCGTAGGCTCCTTCGTGCTGCGTGTGTTCGTTGGTATAGCGCAGACGTCATTGACTGTTCTGTGTGATCAGTGTTCAATGCGATGTTAAAACTCATCGTATTCCCGAACTTATAATGTGTGGTTCGTTGGTAATGCGTTTGTTCTGTGTCAAAATCGATTTGTTACCTTGATGGGGCTTCCTCCGTGGTGTGCGGTGGCTGTGATGTACGCAGCGTGTACCCCTGTTTGATTGAATTGACCGGAACCGTGGTACCTGGGTTTATTTTGGTTTTTTTTGGTTTGAGCTGATAAACTTTGGTTTCTGTCTCGAATTTGGGTATAAACTTGGTTGTCTGGTTTAGTCTTCTTGGTTTATGGTTTTTGTGTTTTTAAAATTTCTATGATTACGAAGATGCCAAAAATTCCTGGGCTTCTGGTTTTTTATTTCGTCCTATAGTCTTATACTGTGGTTGTACCGAACTTGGTTTTGTCTCTGTGCTTGTGCAGTATGCAATGTGTTGCATTTGGTTTGTGTACTTTCTATCACTATGTAGTCTGTTGTTGTTAGCATTGATGTCTTGTTCAAGACCGTCTGTTGTCCTTGTGTACTGTGACACTTGTGGTTATTGTATTGTGATGCCTGTGCTTCTATATAATGTTTGGCGTTGTAATTTATTCAGCTCTTGTGTTTAGGCTATGCTGTACGTTGTGTGTGTGGCTTCATACGTCGTATATGTTTCTGATGTCTATGTTCTTACGATTGTGTATCGTATTCTTGAACTTGTGTGTCTATGGACTGTTGTGTCCCTGGACCGTGGACTGTGTTCTGTGATTGTGTGTGTTGATGCCACACCAAGGTGATTTCGTACTCAATTGTTGTACTTTGTTGTCCATGGAGTGTGGATCGTGCCTCTTAACCTTGTGTACTAGAGTAGAGCTTGGGATTGTGGAGTACAATACAAGTTATTTCGTGTAGCGCTTGTGATTGTGGAGTGCAACCCAAGTTATTTCGTGTAGCGCTTGTGATTGTGGAGTGCAACCCAAGTTTATTTCGTGCTCTTTGATATTGACACATACTTTTTCTATGATTCGTTGCGTTTTGCTGGTCCATGTGACTTTATGTTTTAAAACTAATTTAGCCGTTTGAATTTTTGAATGTCTGTGTCCATGGATTGTGGAGTGTGTTCTCGTAGTCATTACTGTTGTTCACACTACGTTTTTATGTGCACTTTATTCTTGTAAGTGAGTGGCCCTCGCGTGTGTACTAGTCTTCCTAGTTCTCACTGTGGCCAGAATTAAGCGTGAAGTGTACGCTATTGATGGATGCTAATGTCCATGGATTGTGGACTGTGTTTTCAATTCTTAGCTACGAGTGTATAGCTTGTGATTGCGGAGTTCAACCGAACTTACTTGTTCTCTCTTTAGCTTGGGGATTGTTACTTTGTGACTTCCCCGTAATTAGTGGTGATTTGATGGTGTAGGTGATTTTATAGTGTGAATATGATGATTTCGCTTGAGTTTGGTGTTTCTAACCTTGTTTATGTCCGGCTACTTCTTTATCCTTGTTAGTTTCTGTGCTTGTTAGACACTGGTCCACTTTAGACGTCTGTATTCTGTGTTATGTTGTGTCTCTTGGTATGAGATCGCACGATTTCTCCTCTGAGATGTTCAGTAAGATGCTCACCAGGTATGTGTGTGTCACCAGTTTGTTTGTTTCGTGCGAGTTGTTCTTTTCTTGGCTTGACGCGTTTTGTGTGCTTAATTCGTGTCGTAGTTTTAATTGAATTATGATTTGGTATATTTCATCGTTCTACATTTATGTACATCCGTTCTTCCCCGCTAGGTGTATACGTTGTATGACAAACGTAGGTTTTTTGTGTCTGATTTGAGGTTAGCCTGTTGATAAGTGAACTATTTTTCTTGTTCACGTATTGTGATGTGATGTATATTACGTTAACTTCTTACTTCGCTTCTCTTGTCACCGTCTTGAAGTCTGATCACGTGTCTTGTCAAGTTCGAATTTGATTCTCCGTGCTCATAGTTTGTTTTATATGTAGCTTTGTGTTTCCTTGTTCTACTAGTTCTTCTAACTTTAGTTGTCAATTCTTTAGTAGGATCTTTATGATATATTTTATAATGTCTGCTTTTACTTAGTTGTGATTTCATATGTACAATCTAAGTTTAGCATGCCCCTAACCCGTACTTGAGTGTTGTTGCAGGCACCGTGAATTCCTCTTTGTAATTCTCCTGTGTTTTTGTCCTCTGACTTTGGTTCTTTGTGTCTCCCTAGCCCCTCTGTAGTTGAGTGTTAGTTAGTCTGGATACGTACAGAGCTTCTTTCTCTTGATAGTCTATAAAAATAAAGAAGATATCACTGTGACACTTTCTTGAACTTTCTACGTTCCCAACTTTGAACTTTGGTTTTATCTGTATATTAAGCAAGTTGTCACTGTGACACTTTTGTGTTTTTTTAATGTCTGAACATAAACAATAAGTTGGGTGCGCTGTTTCTAACGCTTGTTTTGCCAAGAGTACTTGCCTTAGCTCACCCTAGTCTTACTTACTTGTTTTGTGGCAGTGTGATATCTTAGGACGAGCTTGGCGTCTTGGACACTTAATCTTTTCGGTGAAGTTTCTCTTGTTCTTCCCTACTTCCTGTTGTGTTCTCCGTCCCTCCCTCTGATTGTTCTGCGGCTTCGATATCAAGTAGTCTTCAAGTTCTATCATTCTAGTTTTGTTAATATTCTTAACTATACTAGACTTACCGTGGTAAAGATATTGTTAAAAATGTAGAGTTTGAGAGTAGTCCATAAGGTACGACCAGAAGAAACAATAGATCTCTTCTCAAGTGCGAATCCTACAGCTAGGTAAAAGTCTTAGGCTGAAGGACTCGCATTGAGTCTTGTTTGGTGTTTAGTATTTTCTACACTAGACCCAATATTTGCTTAAGTGTTTCTCTCACACGCGGGAGTCCCGGTATCATCTACAGGTATTCCCGTTATATGTCTGATCACTCTATCATCAGAAATATTGGATCCTAGATCCAAAACTCAGTATTTGATGATCCTGGGTTTTGGGTTTAGGATTGGTTTCTCTGATAATATGGCCCCTGGATGCTACATGGATCAACTGCATCCGCGCACTATTTGAGAGGGTCCCTACCCGAGTGACATTCCGCGACAAAAGCTCTCGCCTATATTTCATAGAACGAATGGCATCCTACAAGGCTGAATCGTTGGCCCCCAGCTCTGTATTGTCTACATGGATTCCTTGGCTGTCACGCTACCACAGTTCCGGCCCAAGCTTCCCCAGTCTTATCTATTTATCGACGACACACGGATCCAAGCCCCCCAACCGGTTCCACTCCAGCCCTTCTTAGACGACATTGATGCATGGGGACACAAATATGGCCTCGAACAGGGTGTCATCAAACTCTGGGTACGATCTACTGACTTGCGACCCGCGGCGCCAACCCTCCGCATAAAAGGTGAGCTTATCATACCGACGCTCGCCGATGCATCTTGGAACACACGTTACCTCCCCCCTGAAGATATTACCCGGAGTTCCCACTCCCCCACGAAATATCAGGGATCAATCTCGCCAGACATGGAATCCCTGATTGCAGCATTGTCTCTTGGTATCGCCTCCTTCCGCGCTTATGGCTTCCGTGGCTTCAGCTGGCGACACCCCTGCAATCGGCTGGTGCTGTTCAAAACATTCATTTTATCCACGGCTACATATGGCCTGAACATTCTTGTCTGGGCTCCGCCTATATGGAAGGATGCGTTGGACCTCCTGTTCGAGCGCTATAACTCAGCACTCATACAAACAGCAGCCATCATCACGGGCACTAAATATTCTAGGTTTTCCAAACATAAAAAGAACTTACTCCACTTTTGTGGCCTGCTCCCCACACGACCATTCGCGGACTACCTCGGAGGTTGCCTGGGAATACAACTCGACTCAATGGCCAGCATAAACCCACTCACCCCTCTGACGCAACCCGCCTGGGCCCACAACAAACCATCATTGCGCTTCCCGTACAGTATCTATGCCTACCTGAAAACTGTATACAAAACCACGGGCGGGCACACACCCGACCATGTAGCCATCCGCCGACGCTGTGACGACATTAGGAAAAACTCAACGAAACGATGGTCCAACAAGGAGATCGCGGCAGTTACCCGGCGCCAATACTACTACTAACTGGTCATGGGCAAATTGCCAACCTCAAATCGGGACAAAGCCAGACACGACTGCTTCAATCGCTGCTTCGAGCCTACACCAATCCGGCTATGTGCTGTCGATAGTTGTAACAAATACGTACATGTTGTATTCACATTGATCGACTACCGCACCGACGGCTGTCTCTGCCCTGTCTGCCCCGGTGGCCCCAAATTCACCACCAGCCGCTTAACCTGCGCCCAGGAACTGATCCGACACACCCTGGTAGGTCCAAAACTGCTTCCCATTGGCCCCGACCTCTTCCAGCAATCACAGGGGCGCCAGGATTTCTACGGTATCTGGACCCTTTACAAACACCTGGTATCCTTTCTAGCATGCAAAACAGCCTCCGTACCCACACTTGTCTCTGACACATCAACAAATGTTCCCCATACCCCGGCTAATCACGCTGTTGAAGTACTACTTCCAAATTTCGGTCTAAACCAAGTCATCGCGTCTGTTGATTCCGCCTATGATACTTCCGATCCAGGTCAACCAGCACATACCGAGTGCATCCGTGGTCTGGTGCGGTATCGGTTCACTCCCAAACTCGCTCCTCAACCGAATTATGATGGATAACCTGGTCCTACTCGACATTTCGTACTCTGCACTAACCCTTTCCACGGCACTACACGGTGCAGACCCGGTTCGTACCACAACACAAGGTGGGCACTCTACTTAGTAGGTCAGCAAGCGAATACGTGGCACACTCGATGATGTCAGTTTTTTGTCAGCACCAGCCTGAATTGACCCAACGCATATCCTCCGTCGTCGACTCACTTGGCCCAAACTTCAAACGTGAATTTACTAACCACTTCTTCTCATCGATCTTTCCCGAACCTCTACAATGACTGTGAGGGCATACCATATGTACAAACATTGTAACTTATCTCTTTTGAAATAAATATTATTATCTCTATTTACACTCCAGAAGTCGACCATTAGCAATCCTGTTGGCCAACACAAAAGTGGCGCGCCAAAAGGTCAACGAAAGATTTTCGGAAACGGTTGTTGAGGTTTCTCAATCAGAGGTAGGCGGTTTTAATATCTATTTTTCTGCTCGACTATTGGTTTTTAAATACGATTAACATCATATACTACACTCCTGCCCCAAGCATCTGTATAGTAATCATTTTCAAGTTTTGAATCCTATCGATTGTAATGAGCTCATTAGACCATTGTATAGTAGTCATGTTGTACGTTTGGACTGCCGGGCTGCTTCTTGCAAAATGTGCTGGTCAAAAACATAGTCACGGGGCAAGAGTCACAGAATAGTCAATTTTGTGCTCAATGAACACCATTAGATGCTACATAGGCTGCTAATTAGCAGAACGTGTATATCATCATCACGTCCTTACAAGTGATATCACCAACTACCCCTTTGACAATACTAATACTAGTGTGGTGGAAACAATGACGAATCCACAACAGGTCAGCTCGGCCCATTTGACTAAATTTATCTACTCAATAGACTTCCAAGTAGCGCAGGGTCGCGAGCGAGAAAAGTGTGGTACACACAGTATCACAAAGTAAGTCGGCAACAACATGGGCCAAAGGAAGATATAGATCAAAACCGAGTAGGGATAAACGTACACAAGCAAACACATATATAGATTCTATACAGCCGTGTGGACAAAGTACCCTAGACGGAGATTTAGGATCGTGCTAGAGGACCGGACCTATACGAAAATTTTAGGACTGGACCAGAGAACCAGACTTAAGTGAATTATTACAGGACCGCCTCAAAGGATGAATCTTCGGACGTCATCATAATTTAGTAACTAAGAGACCAGAACCATAGATATAAGTATTTTCACAATCACCCGTTGTTAGAGATAATTTTGCCCCATATAGGAACGTGATAAATAAATACAGCAGGCGCGCTATCCAAAATGGCACTTCCGACCGAGTTCACTTATTTCAGACTTAACACTTTTTACTAAGCGTACTCGGTTTGTACTACAGACATATCCCGATGCATTAGTTGCAGTCGAATCGTGCGGTTATCGTGGTCCGTGCAAGTATCTCATCCATCCATAACTACGACCAATTCTCACATATTTAAATTTATTGCGTATCTTAGCAAAATGTGCTCTCTAGATAGCACTAACATCCAACCCGTCCGTCTCACTACATTCAACTCTAGGTTTCAACAATCACGTATTCAGATACTTCTGCTGGGAATGTATAGACATCACTAGGGTGGTATTTAGGTCTCCCTTTTTTATTGTGTAAAAAGTAGACCCCTTTGCGGTGATAGATTATGATCTAGCTGCCACGCAACAAGGCGGAAGTGACAACAATGGCAAAACTGGTGGTTCAGGTGGAACATATAGCAATGATAGTGGTGGAAACAATGAAATAATGGCTCCAATGGTCAAGACAGCGATAATGATTCATCGGATGATGACGATGAGAATGTAGGAGGGGGGCAACAATCTAACCAACGAACAGAAAACCCATGTCAGCAGGCACGTCGGCAGCCTCCATAAAGTTCGAACAACCCAGGTGGCGGTTCAATAAAGTTCGAACAACCCAAGTGGCGGTTCATCGCACGAACAAACCCTCCATTAAAGGTATCAATCTCAAAATCAAGGACCACCTGCTGATTTATAGTATAGGCAAGCAGAACTTCGGCAGGTCAAGCGACTTATTGTAGAATTGGAAGATCACACCGAAGAAGTACACAAAAGAATAAGACTGGTGCAAGAGAAAAAAATCAATACCATATATTGAGCTGTGTTAACCGGCTACATACGCATTGGCTATAAAATGAGAGCTATAATAGTGGCTACAGAAAAGAAACTCTTAACACCGTAACAATAATATTTCAAAAAACAAAAAGCAATGGGAAACCCCAAGAGACCTATTTATTTAAATTCATACACATATTTACAAGCAGTCAAAAGTCAAACCCGAAAGCATATTTTAAAAAAACAAAAAAACAAAAACAAAAACAAAAACAAAAACAAAAACAAAAACAAAATTCATAGCCCTCTAAATTGAACAAGTCAAACATCCTAGCCAATTCTATTTTTGGGGTACATTTTTTAGAGACTTGACAAACAACCTGGAAAACCAAATAATGTACCCTTTATTAAAATGATCTTCATTTAATGCCAGAATTTGTATACATAATAGATAGCAACACTTAAATAAACGCTTCTTTGAAGCTTGCATTAGCATAAACATGGATACACTCACGTTGGGTGATATTGACACTTCATGCAAGCGATACAACACACTCGGTATTTTGCCATATGAATGGGGATATTGTAGTAAATGCGAACAGGTGTGGCACATATATTGTTTAACTAGTGTAGGCGACGAACATTTGGATGGCGTAGATACAGACGTAAAAGGGGTTGTTGTTTCGGTAGAAATCCAAACTCTAACTGTCGTAGATGCAAGTGTCGCGATTCGGCCAAACGTACGTTACAGTTATAAGAATAGGTTGGGACGGCAGAAAAAGACGATTACGTTTATTACTAGGAACGTTACATCACTGATCATCACTTGGGAGCATCGCATGCGTCGGTGAGTGATTTTTCAAAATGTTATATTTATGTTTATGACGGGAAGTAGAACGATGAACTAAATGAATAATTAAGATATATTAGCAATTTCCTACACAAACACACTCATTTAAATTTATATAACACATAAATGTACACATATTTATTCAACATTCATACAGATCATCACTTGGAAGCATCGCATGCGTCGGTGAATGATTTTTCAAAATGTTATATTTATGTTTATGACGGGAAGTTGAACGATAAACTAAATGAATAATTAGGATATATTAGCAATGTCCTAC
>NW_014040514.1:179912-185466 GCF_001186125.1 Sphaeroforma arctica JP610
TATATTCATACGCATGCATAAAATACATCGAAAATTTTTATTATGTTATATGTATGTGTACAGTGTGTAGTCTTATATTATTCCTCTCTTATAGCTGATATTATAGCATCATATGTTTGTCGTTTCGTGGGATCTAAGAGTACTCTGCTTATACTCTCTACCATGTATAGCTTTGATCCACGTGTTATACCGAGCTCATCGTACATACTGCGTGCCTTCTTAGTATTCCAATACAATACTTGACCTATTCCTAATTTTTGTAGGTCTTTCAACAGAATGTACCTTACACGCAGATAGGCAACAGAGTTCTGCACTGTTCAGATGTTCATCTTCCCGTATTGTCAACCTCCATTGTTGTTCATTGAATTGAAGTGATTGTAGTGGGTTTGTTTACTATCTTGCTTGACTTGAGCATGCTGAGTGTGATCATAGTAGCTGCACATTTCTTATTTAATATTACGGAAAAATTATTCCTCCACATTAGTATTTTGGAATATAAACGTACTCTTAAAAATACGTAAAACGTACTCTTAAAAGACGTAAACTTAGGTTTTCCTTAAATGGGTTTTAACGGTTTTTATTAATTAAATACATTTTCCAATTTACATATCAGATATTTGGACAAGGCCATTAAAAGGCCTCAGTAAAATACCAAATATAAGGTTTGTATTAGTTATATTAATAGAACTATATTTACCTTCCAAATCCATATCTGAATACTTCGGTAGCGAGATGGCTAAACTGAACATAGGTTTCTAAGGACTATTAGCGTTGCTTAGTTTATCCTCCGTTCAGCCAACAAGATGTGCCAGTCTGATGAAGGCCAAGTCGGTAATTCTTGATAACTGGCAAGTTAATGGTTAATGCAATAACAATGGACATAAAGAGTTATATATAAAAATCTTCTCATGATAGGATTTTATCAGTTTCTCGGATTAGCCCCAACGAAATATACCATAATTTCTAATAGAGCGACAACGAAAAACTAAATAAAATCCCTTCGGCGAAAACAGTACTGAGAGGATTATATGTAGGCAATGTCTCAGCCTCACAATCCCTCAGAGTATTGCTGTTTTCACGAGACATACCTAACTTTACTAAAAGACTCATTTCGTTTATTTACTCTTAAATTTTGATATCCTTAGACTTAACCTAAGAGTTTATTTACTCTAAGGCGTTAATATCCCCTTATTAGACCAAAACTTGCACATTTTAAAGTTAGTAAAGGTATTAACTACTTAGACTACTTTAACGTAAAGGTAGATAACTACCACGAAATTTTTCTTAAGCACAGTCATTCCTTAAAATAATAGACTGAAGTCATAAGTTAAGATTATGACTGAGAAAGACAATACACCTGCAAAGAAACGCAAGGCCGAACGTAAGAAAATGGAGAGAGAAGCCGCTAGCGCTGCCGCAGAAGTAACCGCAGCTGCTGCCGATGCGTTTAACCGCACCGTAGCCGAAGCACTTGTGTCCGACAATAATAGCCAGGACAATGCTTCATATAAGGATGTAGCCACTCCGATTAAGAAGACTACTCCTACAGATGGAGCCCGAGGGCCAACTATTGCCTCAACTTCGAAGCTCACATTTGCGAAGCCAAGAAGTGAGACAAGGAACACGTCTCAAGACGCCCCAATCAACTATTCTGATGAAGCTCAGAAAGAAAAGTCCCCAATTATAGGGGACAAAGACGAATATCAGAAGGTACCTATACCGGAACCAGAAGAGGAGGCAAGCTCAAGTGGCAAACCCGAATCTACGTCCGAGACAACTGAGCCAACGCGCATAAGTTAGTTAACTACTGAAAACACTGATCTGATGAATCAGTTAGCCGCCCTTATGAAAGGCATGCCTGTTGAACATGTAGATCGAATGTATGGATCAGGAAAGCACGCACAGCACTTACGCGAGCATGTTTATCCGGACACTACTGAAGCCCTACAAAAGTGGACAGGACGTCGGCTGACAATTACGCCCGAAAAGCGTAAGGACCTGAGCGCCAAACCTGTGGCAGATAACCCAGATGTGCTCAGCGTAACTATACCTTACGAGGAGCTACCACCAGATGTCCAGGAACTCTATTCGCCTGTTCTTTCACCCGGCCATGAGTAGCATGTCCTTGAGGGTATTATAGACCCAGAGGCAGGTAGAAACGCTCCGCCACCTTTACCCAACTGGGATGACAATCGTCGGAAACCAGTTAAGACTGGGTATGTCATCCAGACGCATGAATCATCTAAGATTTTAATACCAACTGCTATCCAAGGAACAGAGCACCGAAAGGCCTCGATCATGGACTTTACACGGGGTAATAAACATTCCCGTAAACGTGTTAACGATGTCGAATTTAATCGCTTCGATCGCACCGCCTTACACTAACCCGCAGAGGATTTCACTCTGACGAGGTGACCGAACTTAATAAATCGGTCAACGAGTACACCATTAAGATGGAAATCGCCCATGACGTGCACCGTGCCGATGACGTATCATATTTTACTATTATGATCGCGATTAAGCATAAGCGCATCGATCAACTACTTCAGGCCCAACGTGGACAAGACCGCCGGGATAACCAGAAGTACAAGGGACAGATCAGTCGACTTAAGTCGAACTGGGATGCCAACAGTAAGCAGGTCGAGTTTATAAACAACCATGACCTCGACACGCTAACCCGTACGCTTAATACGTTTACGGTCATGCTGGAGACGAATGATATCGCTCCCCAGCAATGGATTTATGCTTTAATGCAATCGTTTGACCCTACGGAACAAGTTACTTGATCCTGCAGCGACACCAGCTTGAGCTAGACACTTGTCGTGACTGACCGGCTGTGTGTTAGTTGGTTACGTCCTTATTAAGCAAGGACATGCGCAGTGCAGTACTGATTTCAATCTTAACTGAACCAGTTGAAAATAATTGCATTCAGAGTTACATTCTGAAACTTGATGCTGACCTTAAACGTCCAGATATAACAAAGGACAAGGCTCAGCGATGGTACGAGTTCCTGGTTATGCATGTTTTCTGTAAGAACATAGAGAACAACGACCGTGAAAGTCTGTACACCGAGTTGCGACGTAAGTACGCAACTGAGGCTCGAGATAAGGGACATGAAACAAAGTTTCATCTATCCCGACTTACGTGGGAACAGTTTTATGATACTGTATCCACTCTTTCCCCCGCACACCGAGTAACCTCGAAGGGAAAGGCGGTAAATAAGAAACCACACGAGCTCCCTGATCAAGGATACCTCTCACACCAGACGTCAGATGATAAGCCTCATCAGACGCGTCCTAACCAGACACGTGCTTGCGACTCTACTCAATCAACGCGACCCAATAAACGGGCACGCGCGGAGCCGAAGAACAAGGAACCTCCATATAAGGATATTAAGAAATATGCCGACGCACAGTGTGGGTATGACATGTACCAATTGACCCCTAACGGTTATTGGAACGGAAGACATGCACCCACCTGTACACACTTGTTTATTTAGTGCGACAAGTGTGAGAAAACCAATGGCTACCAGACCAAGTCTTGCGACAAGAAGCCCGACATTAAGTTGGAGTGAAAGTACTACCAGGTACAATCGCTACAAAGAAAATACGACTACTTAGATGAGCGTGTAATAATACCTATATATTACAACGGAAATAAAGTCCTTGCATTGATTGATCATGGTTCAGAAATTTCATGTACATCCGACCGCTTTGCATTAATGAAAGACATTGAAAGGCGAACTCGAACTACTCACCTAATTTTAGTAGATGATTAAACTTCTATTTGTGATACCATGGTCACATATGTTAGAATCTCCATGGCCGATGATAGGAATATCACTACCCAAGCTGTGATCGTTAAGATGTCACAGAAGTACGACATTATAGTCGGAATGAGCGATTTGCTCACGTTAGGGGTAACCGTAACAGGCCTACCCAACAACATAGATCCATTAAAGGATCAGTCAGACGATAGTTGTCTAAAACCATATACACCACCATCGGACACAGTCAAGGAACTAATTCCTGGCTTTGGCGATAAGATAATGGATCTTATATTAGTAAATAAGAAGATAAAAATGACCGACTGGGCGAATCAACGGAAATAAAGTCCTTGCATTGATTGATCATGGTTCAGAAATTTCATGTATATCCGACCGCTTTGCATTAATGAAAGACATTGAAAGGCGAACTCGAACTACTCACCTAATTTTAGTAGATGATTAAACTTCTGTATGTGATACCATGGCCACATATGTTAGAATCTCCCTGGCCGAAGTCCTTGCATTGATTGATCATGGTTTAGAAATTTCATGTATATCCGACCGCTTTGCATTAATGAAAGACATTGAAAGGCAAACTCGAACTACTCACCTAATTTTAGTAGATGATTAAACTTCTATATGTATTACCATGACCACATATGTTAGAATCTCCCTGGCCGATGATAGGAATATCACTACCAAAGCTGTGATCGTTAAGATGTCACAAAAGTACGACATTATAGTCGGAATGAGCGATTTGCTCACGTTAGGGATAACCGTAACAGGCCTACCCAACAATATAGATCCATTAAAGGATCAGTCAGACGATAACTGTCTAAAATCATATACACCACCATCGGACACAGTCAAGGAACTAATTCCTGGCTTTGCCGATAAGATAATGGATCTTATATTAGTAAATAAGAAGATAAAAATGACCGACTGGGCGAATTTCCGGTGTAACGACGGATACGTCAGCCTTGACTTAACCAAGGTAGATTTTACTACGCTCAAATGTCCTTCAAGAAGCTATGTTTCTTGGAGACACGAAGTTGTAGTTAAAGAACAAGTCGAGAAATCGTTATCTGATAGGGTAATCGAAATCAATTGCCAACAAACGCCAGTTAACTTAGCATTATTGGCAGTTGATCAGCATAACTCTGACGGAACATTTAAGAAAGTCAGAGTATGTCTAGATATGAGCCCAATAAATAAGTTATTGCCGACTCATAGTTTTCATCTCCCTCGTATAAACGAGTTACTGAGACGAATGGAAGGTGCTGACAAGGGTATCATCAATTGCAAATTTATGAACCCCATCGGAAGTACTTTAGTTTAACTTGGAAAGGTAAACAATACAGGTTTAGAGGAGCACCTTTGGGGTTGCGCTCTTTACCAGCATTTTTCCAACAAGTAACGGAGGAAATGTTTGCAGACATGCCTAACGTGCAAGTCTATATAGATAACATAGTCATCTTTTCTAAGACTAAGGGCGAACATACCGCATTAGTCAAACGAGCCCTTCAGAGACTCAACGAACAAACCTTCAAGATTAACGAGAAGAAATGTCACTTCGCAATGAGCGAAATAATGCTCTTAGGCTATCGTATATCTGGGTAATGTATTAATATCGACCCTGGTAAGGTGGAACACCTGTTAGATTGATTAACACCAACTACAGGAAGAGATGTGAACAGCATGTGTGGGTTTGTAAACTTCTTTTCAGATGGAGTACCGCACTTAGCTGAATATCTTAAACCCTTTGGACATTTAAAATGTCATAAAGGC
>NW_014040514.1:185705-192263 GCF_001186125.1 Sphaeroforma arctica JP610
CCAGTCGATGGCGTGCCTTTTGAAATAGCAACGGACGCATCAGACTTAGCACTCGGAGGAGTACTATACCAGGTTATAGATAATAAACATAGGTATATACAATTCTTAAGCCGAGCAATGAATGCATCACAGTTGAATTACCCAAGTGTGAAGCAAGAGCTACTAGCCATAGTAGCAGCTTTAACACATTTCCACGATTACTTATACGGAACAGCATTTACGCTGATGTGTGATCCGAAATCTCTTCAATATATGAAAGAGATGAAACCCGACTCACAATTACTGAGTCGCTGGCAAGATACAATATCAAAGTTTAATTTTGATATAAAACATCTGCCAGGAATATATAACCATTTGCCGGATATGTTATCACGCTTTGTACCGGACTTTAATAAATCCATACGTGAGTTACTAGCCACTGACTGGAAGTGTAATCCCAGGTGGTTTGAACTGGCTCAAAAGATATTTGGGCCACATACAATTGACATGTTTGCTGTACATCATAATGCACAACTATCGAATTACAGGACTTTAAATCATCCTTTGGGAGACGCCTTTCAAATAGACCTCTCCAAACATAATGCGTGGGCTAATCCACTATGGCAGTTAATTACCCAGCTATTAAATTATGATCATATACACAAAGCTACCATCACGTTGTGCTGCCCACTACAGAGTAAAGATCCATGGCTCAATAAATTGATAAGCATGATACAATGCGAGCCAATATATTTAGATAGGGAAGTAGATACTTTCCTATATCATGGTACCCGAGCCGTCCAGAAGACGCCCTGGAGACATACTATAATATGTCGTATAGGTCCCATTGGAACAACCAAATGGACCCCTTCTGAGACCTTCCTTAACAAGGTCAAGAATCAGAGATTCCACTCTACCCAATTGAACGTTAAGCAGTTCAAAGGCAACACAGCGCTTAAAGTCTGTGCACAAGAAATACAATCTACTAATGACACTGTTAAGTAGCGTCAGTCTCTAGCTAGGACTGTTTAATAACATAAAGTCCAAGCTCGAGGTCTTTCAAACCCTATTTTGAAAGGCATTAATGAAAGACAATCCTGAAGCGTATACACATATAATGCGACTATTTAATAAGTCAGGTGTATCTAACGAACATGAGCGCACTTATGACACTCATGCGAAAGAAGGACAGGAGTATGGAAACACTACAGACTTAGGACCACGCAAGTGGATTCTCAACACCCTACCTTTATTCTGGAGGAATAGAATGATGAAAACATTCTTGCTTGGCTGACGCAAAACCATAAGCTGAGGCACCAGAACGTAGTAGAAGCACTTAAAGATGCCAAGCGAAATGGGTTAGCGCACCCTAAGCTGGCAACTTTAGTGGATAAAGTATATCAGTTATGTACAGACTGTGATCCCAATCAGATCAAACGCTATGGGTTCGCACCACCTAAGAGTGTGACCGAAGATGTTCCATGACGCAGGGTCATCATCGATCTGGTTGACCTGCCTACGTCCGAGTACACAGGCGACCGTTACGTATGCCACTTCTTTGATGTGACGTCACGGTTTAGCTTGCTCTATCCATTAAAGGATGAGAATACGCGGACCGTGGCAGAATTACGTTGCCAAGTCTTTGCTGACCACGGGTGGCCGGGTATTATGTGCTCTGATAACGGTAGTGAGTTCTGCGATGACGTAATGGAATCGCTAGTACTTGTATCGGGAATATGCCATAAGAGAGGTGTGCCATATAAACCGCAAACGCAAGGCGCGAATGAAACGCGCCATAGAAGACTTAAGTTCTTCTTACGCACTGCATTAACGGATGATGCAGATGATTGGCCGTACCACCTTAAGTGGGTACAAACACAGATGAACGAGTGTAGCCTTTAACGAGGACGAACCTGATCACCATGAGTTACCATGGTTAAAGAAGGTACAACGCATACACAACGTTGTATATCCTTGCTTGCGTGAGACACGTAATGTGGCCTTATTAAAAAGGCAAAATAGATGGAATGCTACCAAAAAGATAGCAGAGTATCAGGTTGGAGTCAGAGTTAACATCCGTCAACGTAATTCCGATGCTACTGTACTAACATCGAAATGGATAGGACCATACATAATCTCTGTAGCCGACACTAAAAGTGGAACTTATGAGGTTAATAACCCCGACGGTTCTAGTACTTTAAATATAGGCACTAGTCGAATTCCGAACTGAGATTATTCTCGCAAGAAGACATGATTCTACTGCACCTCTTGACCGCTCCGAATTCAAAGATATTATATGGAGAACGGATAAAGGAGGATATACATATTATCGTTCACGCTTTATAGACGGTACAATCGCTGAGTTAACTTCAGACGCTTTTGACAATCAGGATTATTTAAAGGCCTTTAACAGAAAATAGCGGAAACGCTTACATAAGTCACAGGCTGAAAAAGATAGTATGTTCCTATCGTCTGCAGGCACGGAAGTTAAAACTTACCCGCCAATAGCACTTATCCCGAGCTTTACTGCTCATCCTTCGTATGTTCCAAAAACATTGAAGCGTAAGAAACATCCAGTCGACCACCACGGACCTACTGGACCTAAACCTAAATCTCACAGGGTAATCGAGAACGCTTAACTTCTCCGCCTGAGAAACATCAACTATAAGTTATGCTACTTAATGTTTTCGACCCGTTTTCCCTTCTCGCTTTTTGACCCATAATCAGCTTGAGTGAGCAACTAACCTCTCCTGGGTCTCAAAGCTGGGTGGGGGCTGTGTAAAAGCCGGGCCTCCACATTAAAATCTTGTAATATAAACGTACTCTTAATAGTTCGTAAACTTAAGTTTTCCTTAAATTTGTTTTAACGGTTTTTATTAATTAAAAATATTTTCCATTTTACGTATCAGATATTTGGACAAGGCCATTAAAAGGCCCAAGTAAAATGCCAAATATAAGATTTGGTCTAGTTCTTTTCATAGAAATATATTTACCTTCCAAATATATTTATATCTGAATACTTCGGTAGCGAGATGGCTCAACTGAGCATAGGTTTCTAAGGACTATTAGCGTTGCTTAGTTTATCCTCCGTT
Organism: Sphaeroforma arctica JP610; assembly: GCF_001186125.1. Classification (NCBI taxonomy): domain Eukaryota; class Ichthyosporea; order Ichthyophonida; genus Sphaeroforma; species Sphaeroforma arctica. The sequence goes on from NW_014040514.1 coordinate 188,777, forward strand.
CAGCCAACCAGATGTGCCAGTCTGATGAAGGCTAAATCGGTAGTTCTTGATAAGTGGCAAGTTATTGGTTAATGCAATAACTATGGACATAAAGAGTTATAAAAAAAATCTTCTCATGATAGGATTTTATCAGTTTCTCGGATTCGCCCCAACGAAATATACCATAATTTCTAATAGAGCGACAACGAAAAACTAAATAAAATCCCTTCGGCGAAAACAGTACTGAGAGGATTATATGTAGGCAATGTCTCAGCCTCACAATCCCTCAGAGTATTGCTGTTTTCACGAGGCATACCTAACTTTACTAAAAGACTCGTTTCATTTATTTACTTTTAAATTTTGATATACTTAGACTTAACCTAAGCGTTTATTTACTCTAACGTGTTAGTATCGCCTTATTAGACCGAAAATTACAGTGTAAAGTATTAATCATCGGTTCTGTCATCGCCGCATAGTTCGCAAGTTGACCTTATAGGTTGTAACAAGCTACAGTTGTTTAACCTCTAATTCATAAAGTGTTTGATAGTTTTAAGTCCCACCCGACTTGCACCTGTGGATTGATTGAATTGGTCTAGTTTCGTGTTGTCATTGACTATCATATCAACAACATTAATTACTATACCACTCATAGCAACAATAAATGTCGATGCCAAAGTCAGCCCTTTGCGATCCAATTCACTTATTAATGAGCTTTTGTTATCCACTAGGAGTATGTCATCTTCATCTAAGCCTTTTCCTAATGTGACAAAATCGGTGCATGCAATACAATTTATTTTGGAATTCTTGAGTAGCTTATGAACAACATACCCGGTAATGTGGATCTTCCATAAAATCGTACGCCAGTCTCGGACCAAAATGCTGAAGTGATACCCATAATGTGTACAACCGATCTATTTGTTTCATCTCCAGCAAGTCAGTTTTGTCCTATAGGCCTACGAAGAGCTGCTTAAAACTTTCCCGATTGTGGCTGCCATCTTCATTTTGACATATACTACATATAGCGCGTATGAGCAGTGTACGAGCACAGTATATATATGAACTGGTGTCTATATGCCTATTTCCTCCCACAATGGCTCGGGCAATGCTAAAACTTAACTCTATAGAATCAATATTCATACGTCCAGGCAGGACATACACGAACCCCAATTCATCAAGCAAGTATCTAATACACTGCGCAAGTGCTCTTAGTGTGTGAGATCATGTGAAGAACGTTTCGGGTGATAATCCATCTTGTAGTGGTTTACACCCTCTCCTTTCTGTTTATGTATTATCTGGCTGTTTCTCATCCGCATGTATGTGTTCATCATCTTCACAATCGTCATCTTCTTCATCGAAAGAGTTTTGGGTAAAGCCTTCCTCCTCCGTGTTGCCGTTTAAGTCCAATCCCAAAAACTGATGCACAATATTGTCCATCTCGTTGATATCATCTGCGTTCGCTACTGACGTATCTTCATCTGTCGTATATCCATCATCGTTCTGCTGATCTTCGGAGAGGCTCGTATACCAGGCATCTTGCAGCCAATCTGATATCTCCTCAGCTTCAAGTAATCGCAAATCAGCCGATGACGTAAAAGGTAGTGCACGATCAAGGTGCTTGTTCTTTCCTTTGGATAAGCTGACTGTCAGAAATGGTTGTATCGCAAATGTGTTGATCATTTCAAGAAATAAATATGTTCCTTTTGCTGCCTCTCCAAATTCGCTTTTAAGAGCAGCTGTCAATTCTGGAGTGAATAAGAGGAGAGCGGGTGCGACCTGCTGTCTCTCCAAGTTCGACGGCCAAATGGTAACACGATTAATTCGTACTGGGGCAAATAACTTATTCTTATATAAATTATATAATTTTCGAATCCACTGAATATCACATATACCTGCTGGTAATGTATACCCTGTTGATAAATTCAATTCTGGATATCGAAAGATGTGCCCCTTTCTTATGAGATTATTTCGTATACATTTGACTATATGAACTAGACAAAATTGTGAAAATATTGTCTGACCATTAACAACTACACTAGTTGGCAACCGCTGTTGAGGCAGTGCCGAACGACAATCTAGCGGCTCCCATGTTGAACTTTGTAAAACAAGCATCCTCAAGGCCTTGCGATTAACCGCACAACCATCGAATATGACCGGCGCAACAACTACCCCAGCCTCTTGAGCTTTTTCTATTGCTGTTTTGGTATAATCGTACAGTTCTTTCCCAGTCTGCCGAGTGACATGATTAGACATTGGGTTCAGCGAGAGCTTACGGCCACTAAGGGGTGTCAAGAGGAAAACCTGCATGCTAGTAGCGAGTGCGTCTGGATTGTTATGGGCCGGGCCGTAAAATCCAGACTGGTTAGAACAGTTATAAATTGGGCGTATATTGATTTCATCAATATGTAATGCAAACACCGAATTTCTAAGTCTCGCTTTTCTATCAGGCTCTTGAGTGATGTGTGGCTTCTTATATGAAATTTGGTTGGTAGGTTGCACGGAGATGCCCTGTTTGTCATATGATGAAGACATGTTGTCGTTTACACGTGCATGTATGATCGATAGTAATACTGCCGCAAGTGCAGAACCTGGTCCAGCAAATACACAATCTGCTGGAAGAGCATTGCTGTTTACGAGCGTGAAAAATGTTCTTTATCTGATGGAAATACGAATGAAGAATTGTTTTTTATCCGTAAATAGTGCCCGGGTACTCTGGGATTAGGTGATGTGCATACGCAAGTACAAATGAATTAACAGGAAACCGTCGCTTATGGCGACTAGTTTCAAGCATTTATACTTGCTGAGCTGCGTGGTAGTAAAATGCAGGTTTATGCTTGCCTGTCGCACTATCTGAAAAGAAACTCGCCCTTTTTCGCAATATTGAGCATTTCATAAGTTTGTACTGGATCACTGCATGATGTGGTCAGATATACGATTTAGGGTTATTAGGGTTTTTGTGATCAGATTATGATTTAGGGTTATTAGGGTCTATTTGTGGATCGGTCATAAACCCAGTTTAGAGTTCTGATACGATTACGCACAATTGACCAGATATTAATCGAGTAATGTTCAATAAACAGCCAACGACTCACCTCCGATAAGGGGAGTACGTTGAGATATAGTTATTGACGCGTATTTACCACATTTTTATCTAGCTTGAATATTGCTTGAAAATTCTCCTATTAAGTGGATTCGAACAAAAGAGATGCAAGAGGGTACTGGATGCATTGGCCGCTAGAGATGAAGAAAGGTGGCCCAATTGGTGCGCACGCCAAGGTGATATGACCTTGTTGATTACACATGATTTGATACACAGAGGTGTAGTGTATACTCGTCGTGGTGATCATAGTATGTTGTGCACTGGACCCAAAACACCGTTTTAGAAATTGTGAATAGCATAGCCTGGCTTGAACTTACATTGCTCGTGATAAAATATACATATATAATAGTATAAACACAAAAATATATGCCGATCTATATTTATGTAATATATATAATTACATGTATATGT
>NW_014040513.1:2500-9179 GCF_001186125.1 Sphaeroforma arctica JP610
TAGATATATGCAAACACACACACACGCACGCACGCACACACATATATACATATATATATATATAAATTGGTACACACAAATACTTGCGTACACAATAAACATACCGTATGCCATTCAAAGGCATCATGATACGACTGCTCAGGTCCAGGTTGGGAGTAAGCCCTGGCAAGGGCCAATGCAGATTGATGGAAGCCTGCTTCAAAGCCTTTGAGAACATTAAATGTAAAGAAAGTATTATATATTTATATACATATATATATATATATTTATATCTATTCTAGAGTGCATACATAATGTCAATCACTCAACCCACATAATATTGCACCCATACACTTACCATGGACAAATACACAGGAATGGAAACGATGCACTCATCCGTGCAACAAACAACCACTTCACATAAGGTAAACACAAGAGACCAGCAGCTGTGACCGGCTGTGCCGGGAAGAATCATTTGCGCGCAGACAATCGAGGGACAGGTTAAGACATAATTCCACCGTAGACACAGACGCAGTTCCCGTACACAACCACCCACCCACCTACAATAGACAAAAAAAGGAGTGGAGGCCATGTACAGACTCTTGAAATAGTAAACCACACTCCCAGAACAAAGTAAATGGGAGACGCCAGCAGCTGCGACTAAGCTATTTTTAGAACCACCTACTCGCAACCAATCGAGGGACATAGACACAGGTAAAGACAGATGGCAGCCGTAGACTCAAGCACAGTTCCCATACGCACAAAATAGACAAATAAGGAGGAATGGGCCACAAGTCAAGACGGGTATCCCGACTTGACGACACGGGCGAAGACAGCCTACACACACATACACACACGCAATCAACAAACAATGCTCAGGAGAGGCGATATAAAGACACACCTTGTTTGTAGCTTTCAATGGCTTTGTTCATATCCTTCTCACACCCGAGGCCGTTGGAGTACATCTCTCCCAAGAAATGATACGCATTCGGCACCTGAAGACAGGAGGGGCGGTGTGCTATAAATAACTACCAATGATATTGGTTGTGCTAAAAATAGATACTGATGGCAAGTACTGACGGTGCTACAAATATATTTGCTCCCATGCCACACCACAATCTAAAAATAGATTTGGCCGTGTGCTATTTATAGGCACCCAGGGCTACTAGTATGTCATTCCTCCTCGCAACCCATTCGGCATCTAAAAATAGATTGGCCTTATGCTATTTATAGGCACCCAGGGCTAATCTAGTACACCGTTTCGCATATGTACCTTGTTCTTTGCAGCTGTCTCGAACAAGGAGAGAGCCATTTCGTATCTCCTCATCTTCTTACCCTCTGCGTCTATCACCGCGTCAGCGGGTGTGTTGATTTCCTCATTCTCGCCGTTGAAGTAGATCTCGCCCAAGATAGTCTGGGCAAATCTATGGCCCTGTGATATGTACCAGTACAAGAGTGTATATTTGTATATATACATACAAATATACACACACACACAAATATATAAATATAAATAAAATATATATACGGTGCATCTGTAAAAACCTCTTGAATAGATACCATCATGAATGTAAGTACATTACCTACCTATAATCTATACCTATCAGCTATCTTTGTAGGTATACTTAAAACTCGGTTTGAAACCAAGCTCATCCACTCGCAACTGGCGAGTGTCTGTGACCAACTCACCAAACACACAGGCTATGCGTGTGTTTGTGTACTCTAGTGTTTTAAAAATACTAACCACACAGTAGTGTAAGCCGCGGTGCTGCTTCACGAAGGATATGCATGATTGCTACTTGACGTGTTCGCGCGTACTATACCACTAGTGCTACAGAAGTGCGCAGTACAGTACATAGAACGTAGGACAACACTACGGCAACAGACTACAAGTACTTGTAAAGAAGCATGTCTCTGTACTACTTCACGCACGCCTATGTATCAGTACCATCATATATACGCTAGATATAGCTACTTATACATATATATATATATATATATATACATATATATGTGTGTGTTTATGTGCATACATCACACCTACCTTCTTTGCGAGAATAGTGAATGCTTCCACAGCGCTGTTAATATCCTTCTCGACGCCAAAGACTATAACACGCACCACATAACGAAATAGAACGTGTCAGTGACATGCTCAAATACATCAACATGTGTCAGCATCTGATTATACAGTACGCATGTGTAAGTTTTTATACAGTGCGTGATAGAAGCATAGTATGTCAGGTTTAAGACAAACTGAGAAGTACACATTTGAAGAGTACCTGCTGCGAGAGTGTATAAACTTCGTCTGAGTAAACAGAAATATAACTAATAAAACACATTTATGGAAAAATCTTGAAAAATACAAGCTTTGTGAATTTATATATAAATATATACATATACATATATACATATACAAATAAATATACATGTATATATATATAAATATATCCGTATGTATATACATATACATAAATATATATAAATATACATACAAATATACAAATACGAATATATATAGACAAAATCACAAACAGCAGTATGTGTAACTCCACAATAGGAATACTTCCTTTCACGAAATTTTACACCGCCAATTACATGTATCAACCGACTGATACAACATATAAACAGAAATACACAACTCATATGATTTATTAATGTAAGTCACAATATAAAGAAGTGGTCGTAGAGTCACATACTTCCATTTCGTTGCAGATTAGCATAACCAAACATGGCATCAGTATTATTTCTCGCAGCACCTGCCTTAAGCAACTGCGCAGCAGCCGCACTCGCCAGCGATGACACTTCGGCGTCCGGGTTACCTGTGTGATGATGCCATTAGATTAATATATATATATATATATATATACACTATCGGCTTCGCCATACCCTGCCTTATTTACTAAATAGTGCAAACCAATAGACATATAGTTGTAGGAATCCTCTGCACTACTAATCGGTCGGTTTAGCGGATATACTGCAGTGTCAATTAATTCCATTGAACCAATTGGCGTAGATTAAGTAAGTTTACTGATAAGAGGTTAATGTTTGTATTTAGTATGAGCTGAGAGAGCGCATAAAACATGACCTGACATCGACGCGAGCAATATTGTGTGTCTGTCTGCACATGAATATGGGGCCCCGTTTAGGTTTTTTCTACATGCATGCTAAATTAGGTTTATTCTACGTATATGCACGCTACATACATGTATACTAAATTAGCCTAGCTTTATTCAATGTATTTGCAAGCTAAACTAAGTTTGTTCTACATACATGTATACTAAACAAGGACTATTCATACATACATGCTAAACTAAATTAATCATAGATGCATGCTGAACTAAATTTGTTTATACATGTTTACTACACAAGATTTATCAATACATGCCTGATAAAATCAAGACTACATTTGTGGTTGTGAATCAAGATGTGCGTTTGCCAACAAGATTGTTCCCGCACGCGCTTCCAGGCAATAGGGTGTGCGTGAATGCAAACGCGTGTGCATGATTGTATGTGATTGTGTCTGTGAGCATTTGCGTTTGCGTGCAGTTATATATGTATATATACATATATGTATATGTAAATATATATGTATATATATATAATTATATATATATATACATATATGTATATGTAAATATATATGTATATATATATATACATACATACATACATACATACATACATATGTAGTATGGGAATATCTATACATAAATATATAATTATATATATATATACATACTTGATACATACTTTGCAACTGAACCATCTTCATAGTCATGGCCATGATGGTCTGATCATCAACTGTATCGGAAGGAAGGTACGGGCAGCACTGTGAGATTATTGTAGTCGCGTATATACGGAGTCAACCGTGTATAAAATATTTTATTCAACCATTTATAGTCTACCACAAATAGGTCACTGTATTCTACTATATATAGTTAACTATAAAAAGATTTGTCCATAGAAAGAACATTGTATTCAACTATATGGAAAAGTAAACTATATATAGAATATTGCAGCTGCATATAGAGTCCACAAAATAAAATTCACTTTATAGTAAACCATATATACCATATTGCATCTATATTAAGGACACACGCATGCACTTCAATGTCACACCAACTAGTACAGTAATATATGTATATGTATACCTATGAGTTTGTACCTATTCCGTGATCGCGAAAATGATTATTTACACTAAATTTGCGGACACTCAATAATTGAACACACAGCTTTCACATTTGCAGATGACACTTTCACCTGAACGAATATATCTATATATATACATATATATATATATATGACATACATTTATATGTATATATATACGAGATGCTCACTCAGGAGCCGATCGTTTACATACACTTTGCCGTTGCCTCGGTCATGGTACCAGACCCACTCTCAACCACATCGAGAATTTCGAGCACCTCCGGAAAGAAGTCTTCTCGTTTCTAAAGTATTGTGGAGAAAAAAAAAGGTGAAATATAATTAGTACATATATAATATAACAAATACGTTATAAACAAAATGTATAATATAACAAATACGCAATAAATAACATGTATAATATAACAGATCCGTAGTAATAAACAATATGCAAAATATAACAAATTCGTAGTAAAAAACAACCTGTATAAAATAACAGATACGTAGTAATAAACAACATGTATAATATATATATATATATATATGTATACATACATACATACATACACACACACACACACATAAATATACAAATATATATATATATATATATAATATACATATAAATATACATATATATAATATACATATAAATATACATATAAATATACATATATATATATATATATATAATTAGATATATATATATATTAACTGAAACATAAGAGTAGTTTTAAGTCTCTCTCCCCATTAATAACCTACCGATAGGATGGGATCATCTGCTAGACCCTTCTGTATTTCGGCATAGAAACGTGCGCGTACTGATGCTTCTTGTGCAGGTTTGGCTTCATCAGGAAGGTTGATTTATTCAGCAACAGTTAGTTTGAAAACAATACAGAGAGTATGATATGAGATGTGATCGGATAGAAACACATCCGCACATTCACACCGACGGAATACCCTGCTACTATCTATGCGTGTACAGACATAGGGCGTTTACTATCACGCCTGCGACACAGGTATAGTGGACACACACATTCACATACGACAGGTAGATTGATACCACCCATACCTTCCACACACATGTGGGGTATGTGGGGATCCCTAAGACACCAAATATGGAGATATTGTACACCCGCCTATATGTAGCATACTGATGACACTTATACCTTCACTATGTGATCATTTCTAAGTAAATAAACAAAGAGATATATCGAGTACCTTCACAAACATGTATATACCTGTATGGCCAGTATACGGGTACACACACGATGTACAGAACATCATTACTGTGACGCAAACATAGAGAATACGGGCATATGACGTATACGGTATACATGTATATCTACACATATAGCAAACGGACATAGATCACCTAGATTGACGAACTAAACACATATGTACATGCACACACATCGCGTGGAAACAGCAATACTTGAGCCAGAATCTTAGTGAATACCTACATATACGTATATTGGTATACACCTAAATGGCGTACAGAGAGATGCACATACATGCACATTCGCACGCAGAGTATATAACAACATCTTGAACATACAGACATAGCAAACACAGACAAATACATACAGAGGTATATGTACATGTACACATACACATACGAGTGAACCATCCATTGCGTCCAGGTACACACATGCACAACGAGAAGCTACTTGCACAAATTGAGCTTAATCCGCGGATAAGTGAAGACCAGCATACATAGATACATAATTACATTATACGATAACGAAAATGAAATGTTCCTGGTGGTGTCTAAAGATACGAGCCATGTCACACTTAAATGGTGTACACAGATACGCATACACACACACACACATTACATGCCACCATACTTCAGACACACATACAAGTGTATATATCACGTACACACACACACACACACACACACACACATATATATATATATATATATATATATATTATATAGTATATACAGACACACACGCAAACACACACGTACACACACACATACATACACACACACACAAAGTACACACCATCGTTTGTACGGATGCTGTGCGATACGCTGAAGTGTTTGACAGATGGCATCGACAACACAGCGCCATTGGAGCGTAGGATGTTTGCGCGAAGGTCAAGGACAGGTGCAGCCGAGACACTAGTGAAGCTATGTGAAGTAGCCCTGGCCACGGCTGTAAGTGCCGACTTTAATCGTAGAGAACTGTGCCTGTAGTGTGGAGTGTGAGGGTAGAGGTATATGAATGGACCTGTGAGGGACATATGTGAACAAGAAAGTATCTGAATAAAGCGGATAGTTAGCGAGGGTATAGATCATATACCAAGACTGTGCTATAGAGGCGGCGATTGGGACGACATAGGTTGATAGCTTGTGCTACGACGATGCTTGTGTATTGTCCTTATGAATGCATCTGATCCACAACAAAAGAATAAACTGAATGGCTATATATATATATATATATATATAATTATATATTTATATATATATACATATATATATATATATATAATATATATATATATATATATATATATATATATAGTATATATATATAATATA
>NW_014040513.1:10783-19310 GCF_001186125.1 Sphaeroforma arctica JP610
AATATACGATATATATATTATATATATAAATATACTATATATATATTTATATATATATAAATATACTACATGTATATATATATATATAAATATACTATATGTATAAATATATATATATAAATATACTATATGTATAGAGATATTGAAATGTGAAGATACTTGACACATTTGTATCGATTCACGCTCACATGATGATGACAATGACCCCATAAAAAAATACATGTGATAAGACTCACACAGTCACACGCGGTAAAGCTGAAACTGTTTACGTTTTTTTAACCGCTATTTTAAATTAGACTCCAAAAAAATGTAAAAATACGTTTTAAACTGCTTTTAGGTCCCTTGCGATAAACCTTTCATAAATATTACTAGATAGTATTAGTGAAATAAGCTGATATTGACTATTTTTAGAATCTGGTTTCCAGGCCATACGAATGTTTTCTTTTAAAAAAGAAATAAACCGAACAAGCTAACGGCTAACCTCGACATTTATTTATTTATGTAGAAGATTACCACCCCGTCTTTTTTCTCTTCCCCCCCACCTGAAGGGATACTCTGACTATGCCATGTCCTTCAGGTAGTATAAGAGTCAGGGGTGTATTCCATTCGTGCTTAGGCAGTCAAGTCTCCCGTGTATTGGACTAAGCATATACACGTCCGCAGGCAGGACTTAATTTTGTTGGCAAAGGGTAAGAGAATCAATTTAATCAGCCATTCAAACTATGTTAATTACCAGTCAACTCAGTTACTTTCATGGTTTCTATTTTTGATATTCAGTCAGCTACTCTTTTCCCCCACCTGAAGGCTAACGTCAAAAAGTTTTACGTTAAACCTGTAATTTGAAAAGTTAACGGGTAACGTTCAACTTTTATATCGTATACACAACAACCGATATTTATTAGGTGCAACTTTCTAGATCATATAGTATGTCCTAAAATTGTGCAAATATATCTATACATGTCGCTTTTGTTGAATATAGGTGCAGTTCTGAAGTGCAAAATCCACGATTTTGACCAAATAACATTGAGATTATAAAAGTTAAACCGTTTATAAATTGAAAAAATAACGGTTAACGTTCAACTTATATTTACACTACGTATAACTTATTGACATTAGCCTGAAGGCATCCAAAAAATTATCGATTATTATTACCATTACAGCTGTTTTTAAAAAATAAATAAATACGGCACCCGTCAATTCATATTGTTATTCTTTGTTTCAAAATAAAAGCATCGCTTCACTCATACTGTTGTGTATTTAAAAAAAACAAAAAAACACCAATTTTATTTAGTTAAATCGGTAGCAAATTTTCCTTTTTTTGATTTTGTTTTAGGAGGCTATGAACTTTTCCGGTATTCAACATTATATCGTCAAAAGTTAGGTGAGCTAGTTTCATGGCCAACCATGTTCTCCTTTGTATATGACTCTAAGCGTATTAGCACAGTCGCTTGTACGGCGCGAGACCTAATACATCAAGCATTTGTAGAGTTTGTATGGCCATGAAGTCTCATATATGCGTTTTGATTGATTTAGAAATCTTCAAATTTGATTGTTTCGAGATAAAGGGCTTCAAAAGGCTCTATCAGTACATTTACCCCCTCATGCCTTAGGGCCCATCCCATGTCTTAATTCATGGAATGTAGTCAATCAAATTACAGGGATATTCGTGAGAATGTCAACTTCAATGCCTGCAACTTTCCGTTTGTCCTACGTATTTCTAGCGGAAGCCTTCTAAAAATAGATTTGGCAGATTTTTGCTCCGAGTCCTACAGGTTTATTAAGTAAAATCGGTGTTTTTAATATATAAATATGTACTGTAATGCATTTTATATATTAAAAAAAACAATATACTCGTGACCAGTTATGATCGGTTGCGCAATAGAGTCAAATATATAATGAAATTGAATATTGGTGAACGCTACATACTGAGAGAGTGGTGAGTGGCGAGTTGGTAACTGGTGTGAGAGCCCGAGAGGTGACGATTTGACGTTATACATTCTTGGACCATTGAAATTACTATTAGAAGAGTGCGACATTTGTTCAGACGAAGGCAAGTAAATATTTGATGTTCAAATACTGAAATGCAGTCTTTGATTTTTAAATACTTCAAAAATACAACTAACCGGGTCAATTCTTTGAAAAAGATGAAAATCTATGCAAGCACACGCTTACACAACTGCTTATGCTTATGGCCATATGATGTTCTCAGAATTTGTTAACACTGTATTCGAATTTATTATTCGGCATAATTTACCATTATCAGTTTACATTCAACGATTTTGATATTTGCTGCAACATGTAGTTCTTTGTAATGGTCCAATCCAGATAAAAGATTTCAGGTCCATTGGGATGCACGCCATGCTGCAGTTGTATGTGCTCTCTGCTGGCTTGATTTATTCTTCCCAGAGAGGTGTAACAGAATTGCCTGAATGACTGCTACAGTACCCTACACACATTCGACTTTGTGGCCGAGGGCGTTTTTGATCGTGCGAACTACGAACGATAGTTTTTTTACGATTATGCATCACACCGAGAATTCGACCGTGTTTGCTACCATCGACCCAGTTGCAAATATGGTGTTGTATGCGATGGTCAACATTCCGCATGTCGCAAAATGTCACATTCACGATCGACAATAAATACTTGGACGGAGCGTCCGCTTTCCTTCCCATTGCGCAATCAGACGGGGCTGGATATACCGCTGCAATAGAATGTGTACTGATTTATAAAAGAATTATCGGCTGTATTGAAGTTTACCTGAGAGAATAAACTCATTGTCTATCCACCCATGATTTGAGAACCTGTTTGATGTGCTGATTGGTCCCATCGCTAAGTTGGCGGGTATAGCCTGAACTGTGACTGTGCACAGCTTGCCTGTCTGTCGCTGGTCTCTGATACGGTTCACCCATCGTATAAAGTGGCTTGGAAACACACCGCATTTTGTATGGATTGCGTCGTTGTGCCGATCTTGTAGAAATGTAGACACTATATATGCCACGGCCACATACTCTCTCTCTCTCTACTAGGTAAATACTAGAAATTTTTAGGACCCTGCCGTTAGGCTTGAGACCCCTGTCGGGGAATGTCACCGCCCAGACAAAGGTTCGAACGATTTTTCTATATAAAAACTAACAAAACATGGATTTTATAATAATATAAATTTGTAGCAAATTACAAAAGTTTTCAACTCCTGGTCTCCCGCACGTAACACAATAGAACTTGAAACTGAAAGATGATGGCAAGATAATCCACATTCCACAATGTTGAAGACTTGAAGTTGTGAACTCATAACGTTTTACGTTGCAGTGGCTTTAAACCAATAGGTCTGTGCCTTTTTTCCATGTACGTACCTGGTTGTCCTGAAACCGATATGAGGGCCAACCTACAGGTTAGACCGTCAGTGATCTCCGAAATTATGTCTGCTTGGACCTGTACCCAGTTTTACATTCCGTAACCAGAACGAACCCTAAATATCATTCAATTCATATTACGTTAAATAAACCAATTTTTGATCAGTCTAACATCAACAGTGGCCACTGGCTAGTGGCCACGCTCCACACCACACTCCTCACTACTCCGCACTCCACAGTCCACAGTCCACAACACACAAAAGAGCCAATTTTGTACTTTTTTATTATAGTATTTTCAAATAGATAAATAAAAATCGACAACCTTAAGAGACTCATCACTCATCAGGCCAGCCGCCAGACTCGTCAGAGCCCAGAGACAATGATGATTGATGACTGATGAGACAGCGCCCAGCCGCCCCAGCGCACCCAGCGCGCCTACTAGAGTAGCGGCGGCCCAGAGGCCAGAGCCCCAGTTCCCACTCCCCAGTTGCACAGAGCCCCAGTCCCCCAGTCTGCCTCAGAGGCTCGGGCGCTCATCAAAGTCCCCAGTGGACTCCCAGAGACTCCTAAGGCTCCTATTTTTAAAATAGAGTTTCATAGCCTACTATTAATTGAACAATACAATATTCTATTTTTATATGGACGTGACAGAGTACTATTATCGTATTCCTCGAGACCCCGACCACCGGGAATATTTTTAGAGTACCACGAGGGAATGTTTTTTTTACAAAACAAAATCGGGGGTTTTTTTAGAAGGTAAAGGCTGACAAAATTGAAAACCTCCCAGCCTCCCGCCTGACCCTGCTGATAGCTCATTTTTTAATGAGTAGGTCTTGAATGAGTAAAAATAGTAACTACCCCGAGCCCGAGGACCCAAGTCTGACCCAGTGACCGCTCTGACTTAGTCTAACTGAGAGGACAGACAGCCGAGGTCAGCCGCCAGCATGCCACCTATAAACTATTTAACTTTCAAATCGGATAAAATAAAATAAAATTCACGTATTGTAACGGGTGGTAGAAATAAAAGGACTATGAAAAGTCATTTTTGGTTCTTGTTTAAAAAAAAATTGCTTATAAAATTGAGAGAAAAATGTTCGACAATATTGAATTCGACATAAAACTATGCGAACCTTAAATATAAAAACAGAAAGAAGCCCAGAGGACACCCTATCTCTGAATCTCAAAGAGGAGAGCTTGTTCTAAATATAAAGTAGAGCCATCTGATTTATCCATCTTTAGCTATCTCTCTCTATTTACTCTCTCACTCTGAGTCTGTGACTTGTGAGAGCGAGACTCTGAAAGACCGAGACTTGAGACTTGAGAGTCTCTTTACTCTATAGAGAGAGAGAGAGTAGTAGTTTCGCTCTACTAGTAGTCGCTACTCGCGACGTATCTACAGAATAGTCTACTGCTACCACTCTCTAGGTGTCTCACTCTCTACTCTATCTCGTAGCTAAAACTTTTAAAATGACGAGTACGCGGTCGGACAGAAGCTTGCGTCGAAGCACAAGAAGTGCACAGTGCACCCTGCACTAGAGAGTAGTCACAACAGCTATTTAAAAAGAAAAAAAGTTGAGCCATCTTATTTATCCAATTTAGTTCTTTCTATTATGGAGCTAGAAGCACGAAAGCTATACACAATAATCTTGAATTCCTGATCTGGAATGATCAATCATAATTCATTACAAGGCACGGTCTTGGCACGGCGAGTACCCTTGACCACGACAGCACGACTTCATAGTCAAAGTGACTTCACTGTCAAACTGTCATAGTGACTTCACTGTCAAACTGTCAAAGTGACTTCACAGTCAAAGTGACTTCACACTTCACAGTTCATAAACTTCCCACTCTCACCGTTACACACACTCATACAAGAGAGAGAGAGAGAGAGTATAGACTATAGAGAGAGAGGTATATATACATATATAGCTTCACGGTTGGATCATATTGAAATCTGACGTTGAAGACGACATAGATTTTTCTTCGCTCTTGTTGTGTATATTTTATAAAAAATATATGTAATTTTCAAAATATATTTAAAAAACACGGGCAACTATTTATAATGTATATTTTTATTTAATAAAAAATTCATGTCGAGAACTCGAAATGCGGTAGAAATCAAATATGCTTGAACTGTTCAATAGCTTTTTTATAATTTTATATATTATATTTTATATTGTAAATAACAATAAAATATATAACAGTCTTCTTACCTTTTGTATGGATAAATAGATTAAAAATCTTTAATGTAAAGGTAATTATTTATTTGAAATATATATATATATTTATATATATATATATATATATTTACACACTGTACTAAGTAGATAGAGATTTGGCAATTGGCACTTGTGTAGGATGTTGTTTTGAAAAAAAACAAAAAAACAAATACGTGTTCCCAGGAGATTATGTCATATTTATGAATAATATTGAGAAATGAGATGCTTTTCTAAATAGAGTTATTCGCGAAATCATTCCATTCATTGTTTTGTGCGAGCTCACGGCTCACGCTGTATGTTTTATTCTTCGTAGCGACTTTTAGCCTCCTAACTCGAACAAGACGAATCTACATCATATCCATAATCGCGATGCTCTCTCTATACTACTAGCTCTAGAGAGAGACAGAGCGTGCGCAGCATGAATTTACTTTTATTTTAAAACAAAATGTAAAATACCAAAAATAAATAAATTGCAAAGCATCTATTTTTTAGGGCGAAATGACAGCAATTGATACCCGTTCCTACTCAGAGGGGTTCATAATTTTTTTAAAAGAACTGCAAAAGCCCTACGAAATGAAAAATTTGCACTCCAAGATCTTGTTTTGCCGAGCTCACAATTTGAATTGATCACGACTGTCATAATACATTGATCATGTAACAGATATAATGATCTCGATTATAGAGAACCAAATGTATGATTGCCTGTGAAGTTTGAATTCCACCAGTATATACTATCACAATGCTTTTCCTATATATCTTACACCTATTAATGCAAAGTACTGTGGGAGCCGACGACCTCAACATATGTTATGTCAAAGATGATCTGGGTTCAGAAAATTTTCTTCTCGATACACTGTCGGAGGTTGGTAATGACCTGGCTCGTTTATTTGTTCAGTTTCGCAGCGCTGCTTAGTATGCAAAAGGAGAGATTCAACTAAAGTTACTTGACATCCAAAATGCGTATCGAAATAGTGGGGAAAATTTTCTCTTGACTCGTCATCCATGCTGTAACATCCACCTCATCCACAATGCATCTTAAGATTGCGACTTGTATCAAAACTCATATTAGACATCTGACATATTATAGTCAGGTACTCTGTACTACGAACTTGCAATTGCTAACGGACTAAAATGGGAAGTAGACGGCACGGTTTTCAACGTCAGTTTCCATGGCACAGATTCCGGCTACAGAAATGGTATATAGGGTCGTTGTTATCGCAGGGTTACAAGCCTATTTGGTATCTCAGTTGTATCATTTACTCGATTTATTTTAAAAAATACGCACAGCGATAGCAATCATTTTGCTGTGCATACTGTACTCTGATAAGACCTTTAATCAATGGTTTGTTTCTCTTCGATTCAGCGGGGAATGGTCATGCCAGCACTATTGGGGCAAAAGCTGTTCAAATAAATACCTACCTACAGGAGATCCGTATGTTGGAAGCACTTGAAGTAAGCCCACAATGCACTTAAGGATCATTTTTACTTCTTTAATAATATTTTAATTGACTATTCTGTGTATTAGCAAGCTAAAACATCACTCCGTACCAAATCTTCCGATTATAGGTTCACGATGAAACGTATGATTGCCATGTGTGGTTAACGCAGTACTCAACAGTCCGTGCCCTGGCTGCGCGAAATATACTCGTCGATGAGAACAAACGAGCCTCAATTGCCGCCTCGATTGGTATGCCACTACGCCCCTTCTTAAGGAGGCCTGTGATAGCCATAGGTATGTTCGCTGGAGTGGAAGGTGGTGTATTTTTGAGTGATAGACAACAGTAGTAAGCGCGCTTGTTAGACAAAAACAATCCATTCAGCTGCAATACATCAACCCCCGCGCCAGTATAAAGACGCGTGATAATAGCAGCCGCTTGGTTCATGCTTTACCTCCAAATAAAGGTAATAGAACCTATCGAATCCAAGCACATCTGGTCGAAAGGAATAGATCGCGTGTATGAATTTGGGACTTGCCAGTTCACGTACCAATCCTGCAAAAATGCTTTGATATGATGCATATATCAATCGAAGCCATGATATTGATCCTGAATGCTTCCCTATCACAATCAGGTGCGTCAGAGCCAGAGACTTTTGACAGCAAGAAATATCCCGACTTCTACGGGAGCATGCCATACCAGAGTTTCTCTGACTTACTAAATTGTCAGTATGAAAAGGGTGCAAGGACGTTGGCTATCTTGAATGGTAAGCCTGTGTTTATTATATGGGTAGCTATCGCGTAGGTGTTTATGGCTTCAAATACAACTGGGAAAAATTTGTCGTATATAGAGCCCTAGCCACTGTAGCTTAAATCAAATGTAATCAACTATCTTATCCCGCACGCAGAGGATTCGATCATCTCCTCTGGACGTCTCGTCAAACGCATCGACACCTATCTGGAGAACAACCCCGACAAAGAATGGGTGGTTATCTTTAATCAAACGGGCGCTCTACTGCCATCCGTCCCAGACCCAGACACCACTCCAAACAGTACTAACGACATTCAGGTCTCCATGAACCCTGATCGCAGCCAGTACGCAGCGTTTGTGGAGGATATATACTCGGCCCAGGATCTGGTAAACCCACATGATACATCGCCGGATGTGTTTATCTTTACATCCAGTGCTATGGGTAACATAACGCGCAGTCTGGAGTACTTGTCGGAATCAAGATTTGGTCCGGATGTGTTCATTATCGGAGAGGTTGGTACAGCAGATACATACCTCACAGGGCTGGCAGCACAGTAAGTTGGATTTTCGTTAAATTTTGCAATTCTTATATATAAATATTTACATAAGTAATAATTGGATCCAGTCCCGATGTATCCACTACCGAAGAGTTTGGTACTGTAAATATCTACCTTCCTTGGCTGGTATCCAAGAAAGTTAATCCTCTTCTCGTAGGTATCACAATTCCCACGTGTACGTGTACGTGTTTCTGCGTGTACACAATACATACACA
>NW_014040513.1:48001-68205 GCF_001186125.1 Sphaeroforma arctica JP610
TGTGTGTGTTGTGTGTGTGTATATATATAGTGTGTGTGTGTTGTCGTCGTATATATATATATATATATATATATATATATGTGTGTGTGTGTGTGTGTTTGTATTTGTGCGTATGTACACGTGTTTTATTGTCTTTTTTCAGTATCAACGGTATTCATAGCTATTTTGCAGCTGAATGATTGATAATAGAGCAATATGTTGAAAACTGTACTTACTAAATTAACCGATCTCGAGGAAAGACGAAAGGCCCCGTTGGAGCAGCGAAACATTTTATCACGCTCTGGCGAGCAGCTTGCTTGTATTGGCGTGAACGGACTTCTTTCAGAGTTTTCCGCAATATTTTACTGGTATCCACTCTTGCGCAAAGTCCTAAACTATAGCTCAAGCGCCGGGAGAAGAAGTAATCACTGCCTCTGGGTTGTATTTTCGTGTCATTCCACTTCAAAGGCCTACATAAATGGCTCTATATAAAAAGTATATTTATGATGTACGCTTTCACATTCCCCTTTACTATAAAATTGTGATATTTCTAACTTCTTATCTGTAGATAGCCTCTCCTAAAAGACGGGAGGCTATGATGATCTATTTATATGTTTATAGTCACCCTCTTTACTATACTCTCGCCATAGAGTCATGGACTACCGAGAGCGACTGACAAGCATTGTGGAGGAGTCTGGAGCCTGGAGTTTGGACTCTGGACCCTATGTATATTTACATACTGAACTGTCCCACCCCTCCACTCCCAAGGCCCAAGGCCTAAGGCCCCAAGGCCCAAAAAGTCTCGATTCCCAAGAAGTCCCAAGCCCAAATTCCAAATTCCAAGTCCCAAGTTCCAAGTCTCAAGAGTCTCAAGTCTCAAGTCTCAAATCTCCTCATGTCTCGTCCCAAGTCAAAACTTGCGGGAGGGGGGAGGCAATTTTTTCTTTCAAAAGATCAGCTATTCAGTTACCTCTAAAATATGCTCATAATTTCGGAAAAATACTCGTATTATATATATATAAAAAAGGTCAGTTGTAAAATGTAAATAGCTCGCCTGGTAAGCAACAAAAAAACTAGTTTCCAACCATTTGAAATGTGTCTTTTACTAGTTAAATATCATGACGTGTATCGAACTTTCATATGTACTTTTTAAATAGTACGATACGTCATCAACTATGTCCGGACAGTCCGGCTAGTAATGTAGTTTCCGACGATCTGTGAATGTCGTCATACAGAATTGTGTCGTTTTTCTTTTAAAAAACAACAGGTAAATAAATTACGTTATTAGTACGCCCTCGTGGCTCATGTGGCTCATAAAATTGGGGTATAGGGAGTCAACGACTCCAGAGTCCAGAGTCAGGAGTAAGGAGTTACGACTATTGAGTTATACGTAGACTAACCAAACTCCAAAGGCTAATAAATACCAACACATTACATACTTCCAGACTGCTGTTCAGTACTCGTTCAAAAAGTAGTAATGACCATTTTTATACTAGTTTTAACAATAACCAATTATATAGTGATTAAGATCTCAATAACTTCAATATAAATAAATAAAAAAACTTTTTTTATAAATTTCTGTTTAATTTTTGTTTCTATTAAATAAATTTGAAAAGTGCTTCATAAGAATATTTATAGACAAAGGCTATGTTTTTAGGATATATTAGAGTAAACAGACAAAATTTTACTAAAATAGTCAATGAGTCATGACTCGTGAGTCATGACTGAGTGACACCAGGTGACAGTTGAAAGTTGACACACACTCTCTGTGCGTCAGAATGTAGTATGTAGTCTTTTTATTTTTCAATAAAATGTATATGGCATACTTTCATCAGTCTTTTAACCCGCAAATAGTTTCTAAAATACCGATTGCATTCCGTCTTCCAACGAACCGGACTTTCACTCACAATGCTTCGAACCTGGACTCCTGGAGTCTGGACTGTGAATCTGGGTTTCTGGGACTCGGGCCTGGGGACTTTGGCCCGCCGCCCGCGTCGACGACTCAAAGTTTTTGTTTTTGATTTTTTATAAAAATACAAATACAAAATTTAAAAATAAAAATAAAACAAAAAAATACAAAAACAAATAGCCCTCTGAAAAATTGAACACAATATGTTTAAAAAAAAAATACTCTTCGAATTCTATAAATCTGCCTTCTGCCATGCCATTTTTGCACACCCAGAGTCCCAGGGCCCCAGAGTCCCAGACACACTGTAATACTGTATACATGTTTTTAAAAACAAATACTACTTTAGTCACGTACACATTAATTTCTATTAATTATTAAAAAAAAACAATTTGTTTTGATAAACACCCCCATTTTTTATGTTCGGAGGTGCACCTTGCGGGTCTAGAGAATTAAGATATGTGTACCGATTTTACGATAAGAACCAGTCCTATAAAAAGAACAGGTAGGCTCTTCTGATCACCATATAACCGATATAACGTTTTAAAATTTAATGAATATGCGTTTACGCTCAACTTCTATCCCGTACCCCATAACGTAATGAGCTTAGATGTGCAGTTGTGCACTTTAGCATTTGCACAATACTCCAGTCTCACTGAGTGACAAGCCACAATGCAGTGAGTCAACACTGCACTCTGCACTCTGCACTGCACATCCGCAACAAAACGTCAATAAGTTGAGCGTTAACCGTTATTTTTTTCAATTTGTAAACGGTTTAACTTTTATAAACTCAATATTATATAGTCGAAATCGTGGATTTTGAAATTTAGAACTGCACCTATATTCAACCAAAACCGACACGTATATATATATTTGCACAATTTTAGGGGACAATATATGACCTAGAAAACTGCACCTAAACAATATCAGTTGTTGTATTCCACAAGTCCACAACAGACCACAGTCCATACACTCCTGACTCCAGTCTCCACCTCATGATTAGTATGACAGATGAGACGTGAGTCTAACGTCTAAACTCTACAGGCCACAGCTAAATAATTAGAAAATTAGGTCCACACCACGGCCCACGAGTCCACACTCCACAGTAGGTCCACGACAACAGAGCACAGCTATACTCTAGAGTATTTGTTTAGTACAAAGAAATCTGACATATGTATTCAATATTCAGTATTCAATAATCAATATTCATTGCCTAAATCTGACATACGCTCTATTCAACAAGAATCCAGAATTCCAGACGGCCAGTAGTCCAGTACAGCGATGTATGGTACATATTCCTGTACACAAGAAGTGAGTACATATTCCTATCGCAGGGAGAGTTGTTTTACTCGGGTAGACACACTCACACTACTACGAGAGTAGAGAGTAGTAAATATAGATAGTATTTGGAGACCCTTTTTTTCATTTTTACTGACCAACGGACTCTGTGGCTCTACTGAAAGACTGAAGATAAAAATTAGAACAAATTAGATAAATATTTACCAAGGACTATAGTGCTGGCCTGGCTGTAGAGGGTAAATAAATACAAATTTTAAAAAGTAGATTCAATTTTTTTTTACAAAAATAGCCAATACATGATGTGAATGTCTTTATACGGCACTGGTGACAATAAAATTATTAATCATCTCAGGCCCACTTTCCTCCCAGTCTCATACTTATACTTTTCGATGCTTAAATATAGGTGTATTAAGCCCGCACCGTGAACAACCGACCAGGCAAATGTCCGGTAAAATCGGAGATTAGCTAAACTACTGGACGTATTGAAAATCTGAGACCACGAGCGTGTTCAGCGTGGCCAAATTAGCAACGGACTTCAATTACATTTTATCTGCAAGGATAGCATGTTCTTTTTGTTCTTTTTTATATCGGGATAGCCACTGTAACACGATTTAACACGATTTTCTAACCTGTATTAGTGTAATGCTGTTGGTCCTTTTCTTTTGGTCATAGGTGATTTTATTTAAATTTTTGAGCTGGGAGAAAATTTTGGAGTAATATTAGAAAGTATTTTGAAAATTAGCTAATTATAATCGTATATAAATATAGAAAGAGGCTTTATTTTTTATAAAATGAATGTTGAGAAGCTTTAGAATTTGACACCTCTCGAGGCTCACCTCCTCCTCGTCTTTTGATTCTATTCTCATCACCTCCTTGTAGGGAATGTAAGCTGTTGTGATATTCACCTCGCGCCCGTGGCAGCAAATTTGGCACCACATAGTCTCCTTCACCTCGTGGCAGCACATACTTTTTTTATTTTTGGAGAAGTTCGAAAATTAAATTTGTCGCCACATTTTCTTCTGAGTATATAAGTTTTGGCATTTGTTGACGAATTGTAGAATATCTACATATATATTTATAGTTTTGGATTTTAATTGCCACTTTCTCGTCTTCTTCTCGTCCTAGTGATAGCATATATTTTGGCTATAGTTTTTTTAGAGACTGTGTTGTTCTCCTCAGGCCAAAATTTGTATACACAAATAAAGAAAAAATGAACAGGGAAATAACAGATGGACAAAAAATAGGAAATGTAGCAGAAGAACAAAAAGATAGAGAATGTAGCAGAAGAACAGGTAACCGTAGGTTCAATAGAATTACTAGTATAAAGTATGTGGACATGTATAGCACACCGTTTGTTGAATGAGATGAATGTGCAACGATGGGGGCAACATGCTGCATTACAAAATCTAAAAAGAGGAGAGGTGCAAAGTATAATCACTGCACAAATCGCGTAATAGTGGTTACCAATATGTGTAATAAGCCGGGCCTCCACATTAGACTCTATGTATAAACGTACTCTTAAGCAGTAATCAAATTATAAACGTACTCTTAATAGTACGAGGAACTTAAATTTCCTAAATGTACTCTTAATAGTACGAGGAACTTAAGTCTCCTATATGTGCTCTTAATAGCACGAGGAACTTAAGTTTCCTAAAATGGGATTTAATGGTTTTATTAATTAAACCTTTTCCATTTAACATATCAGATATTTGGATGAGGCCATTAAAAGGCCTCAGTAAAATACCAAACATAAAAGAGTTGGTCTAGTTCTATTAATAGAGCTTTATTTACTTTCCAATTTTATTTATATCTGAATACTTCGGTAGCGAGATGGCTCAACCGAATATAGGTTTCTAGGGACTATTAAGGTTACCTAGTTGATCCTCCGATAAGCCAACCAGATGTGCCAGTCTGATGAAGGCTAAGTCGGTAATTCTTGATAGTGGTAAGTTATTGGTTAAGACAATAGCTAACAACGTCAAGAGTAATATTTTTTTTTTTAAAGATAGGATTTTATGAGTGTTTCGGATTCGCCCCAGAATAGAGCGACAACGAAACACTAAATAAAATCCCTTCGGCGGAAACAGTACTGAGAGGATTATATAAAGGCAATGTCTCAGCCTCACAATCCTGTTTTCACGAGGCAAACCTAACTTTATGAAACATCTCATTTCGTTTATTTATATCGATATTTACACGATATAGAATTTATCTACCCGTTTATTTATTCTAACGTATTAGTATCGCCTTTATTAGACATAATCTTACATATGTTGGTTTGCTGTGCCCACTTTGATCTAGTTGATATGCAGACGAATGAAAATAGTAGCAAAGGCAAACAAAGGCCCAAGCAGGGAGTAATACCCGTTTACTTTCAAGACGAAGATATTTTGTTCCATCTACCATCACAATCATCACCAGAAGGAATAGAGGAAGTAACGAGAAGAGTAGAAGAAGTGACAGGAGGCGTAGAAGTGGTGGGAGGAATTGGTAGTACAAACAAAGATGTGTACTTTGTGCCTGTAAAATCGGCGTTGAGGCAGAGGTGACAGAGGTGCCACGCGATGCAAATGGGCCGGTAGCAGAAGTGGTGGAATTACACAATACTTTACCGGAGTCCATACGAGCACATAAAGAATCACCCATAACTCGGCAGAATAGATCTAGGGATAATATTCTTTATTTCAAAGCAGTTAAGTTACAATGTTTGTACATATGGTATGACTCTCACAGCCGTTGTAGTGGTTCGGGGAAGATCGATGGGAGGAAGTGGTCAGTAAATTCCCTGTTGAAGCCTGGACCAAGTGAGTCGACGTCAATTCAGGCCGGTGCTGACAAAAAACTGCCACCATCGAGTGTGCCACATATTCGTGTTCTGACCTACTAAATAGAGTACTTACCTATGTGGTTCGGATCGGGTCTTTATCGTGTAGTGCTGTGGAATGGGTTAGTGCAGAGTACGAAATGCCAAGTAGGACCAGGTTATCTGACATAATTCGGTTGAGGAGCGAGGCTGTTTTTTGAACCGATGCCGCACCAGACCACGGATGCACTCGGTATGTGCTCGTTTGCCTGTATTGGAAGTATCACAGGCGGAACCAAAAGGCGCGATGAATTGGTTTGGACCGAAATTTGGAAGTAGAATATCAACAGCGTGATTAGCCGGGGTATAGGAAACATCTGTTGATATGTCAGCTACCATTCAGAAAAAGTTTGCTATCTCAAGTAAATAATTTGCAACCTCAAGTAAAAAGGTTGCTACCTCAAGTAAAAAGTTTGCTACCCCGAGTTTACAACACAATAATGTTTTAAATTATTAAACGAGGTAGTAGAAGTAGTACATTGCGCACTATGAACAGAAGGCATGTTCAATCTATCGACCATTCGAAGCTAATGTTTTCATGATAGTTTGGGTTGAAGAACGAGGAAGCTCGTCATAGCATTTAACAGAAGTTTAAAGGTATCTCTACCTATTTGGATATCGCTCTTAATATCATATTTATAGTGTTCATACAGACGGCTCAGAATATCCCCTCCTCTTAAGAAGCTCCGCCATTTGATAAGTATAAGTTCTACTACTACTACTTCAAGTAGAAGTTCTACTACTACCACTTCGACCATTTGCGCCATCAGTAGAATTTGTAGAAAAACGTATCTTCCTCGAGTTTTTCTTATGTGTCGGGTCCGTAGGTAATAGACTCTGGGCACAAAAACTAATTTCGCTATCTTGTGGAATTAGCACTCTTCCTGGTCCTGTAGGTATTTGTTCGATTAGGGATAATATTATTTATTTCAAAAACGATTAGGCTCTAATTTGTTGTAGATGTATTGGTTGTCTGTCTAACTGGTGTAGGAGCTACAAATTCCGTCCGACATAGACTACTACTACTACTACCACAACTATTTGGTGGTAATTCAACGTGTACTTGTTCTGGTGTAGGAGCTAATTGAAGTGAAATATCAAGATTAGTCAGCAAGCTCTTTACTCGCATATTTAAACATCGATTCTCATTTTTGGATAGATCTACCAGATTTTTTCGCACACGTATACTAGTCTTAACGCTCTCTATCAACCCTTGCTCACCCCGTAAACTTAAGTTTGGGCTCATGGGTTTTTGATTGTATTTCATCTACTTCGTCAACTACAACATCTACATCGTTAACTACAACATCTACTTCACGCGTAGCGTTGAACTGCATTTCATCATCAACTACCTTTGTTAGATCACTGATCAGTTGTCGGGATTCATCGATAACTTCAACAATGTAAGCGATGATAGGTAATCATCAGTCGTTGTTTTGAATTTTATTCACTGTATATGTATACATTCGCTCGTCTAAACAATGTGTTCATTTATATTCAAAACAGGAATGAGGTGTAAATTTTGTACACTATTTACTACTACTGCTTCTGGAAATGACTTCTATTACTTTTGCAATATGGATTCTACTACTACTTCTGCAATATGAATTCTACTTCTACTACTGGAATATGACTTCTACTACTACTGCAAAATGACTTCTACTGCTACTTCTGCAAATATTTATATACTATTATTTTTCAAGTATCATTAGACACTTGTCACATCGTTACTTTTTTTAAAACAAGCCAGAAATGTAAAAATAGAATAAACATTGGTCAATGAAAATCAGTTAATGAAGTAGCTATCAAAGCTCATTTATAACATTGTACTAATGAAAAGACTAGTTAAAACAATACTTATTCTAAAAATATTGCGTATATTTTGTTATTCAATTAGATTGTGACAAAATTAAAAATATATATTTCTAAAATGATATTTCTAGAATTTATGTTTTCAATTCCTATAAGCTAGAAATATTATTGGTTGTTAATTTTCTATCTGATTAACATTAAAATGATATTTATTGGTCTATATTTTATCGAAAATCGCACAAACTATTTAAATTCTTCATTTGTACCAAGTTCTGGTACAAATGTTTTGCCGGACCTATTTGTTGAAAAATAGGTCGGTATTTCGCAGTGCGGGCTCTTTTAAAAGTAAAATAGAAATAAAAATAAAAATAACGATCGTGATTTTAAGGGTTTTAGGAACCCTAAAGACATACGTCGACCTCTCCTCTGAGGCCGACAAAGTACTAATACAACAAGTGCAATAAATGGGCTAAAATCACGCTCTTTACATCTTAAAAGCAAAGGAAACTCGAAAAAGTATACGAGACTGGTAGGAAACTGGGCCTGAAGTGGTTAATAATTTTATTGTCACCAGTGCCGTATAAAGACATATTTCTGTACTTTTTGTTTTTTTAAAATAGTACATATTTACATACATACTTTTTTTTATTGTAAAGTTTTAACTTCCGTCTTTTTGAGGTATTTAAAAAAAAATTGAAATCCCTTTTTTTTAATTTTTGCCTTTTTGTTCAAAAAATATATTTCATGTATGGGTGCTCCGTACTGAAAAAGATCAAATCGGGATTTTGGATATCAACTTTCAGTATAAATTTCAAATTGGAAAATATAATCTTTTGGATAACTCGATAGGTAGAACAGAAAACTCTGGGATATGCTAAAAGAATAATATTTTCGACCTGATTTTCTTTCCATTGTTGACAAAAAAAAATGGCCCAAAGAGGGTCCAATTTTGTCATCAAATCATCCTTTTTAGGCCATTTTAGGTATATTGATATGAAAATCAGGTTCAAAATATGAATTTTGAGTCTGCCACTCATTTTTTTGGTATACGTATATGGAGCCGTCCAACAGATCCTAGATTCCAATTTGAACTATAAATTTATACTGAATATTTATTTCCAAAAACCCAATTTGATACATTCTTTTTGAGTACGAAAGCACCCGGATCTCCATATGTAAAATGTTTTTTCAATTTCCTTTTTTTTCTCCGAACCCTTGGGCCCTCGGCTGTTTTTAAAAAACAAAACAAAACAAAACATTAATGGCTCAGCGTATTCTTTTTTTCTTCTAAAAGTCATCGTAAAAAATTAATCTACATCGAAAGCGATAGTTCAGAGTTTCATCGACAGAGAGTCAGAGATACACTGATACAGTCAACAGTAAATTTTTGTTTTTTTAAATGTTTAAAAAACAAACAAAATAAAAAAATACAAATTGCAGAGTGTAAATAGAATGCACCCACACTCCCATGTACAGAAAAATATCAGGGCAGTAAATAGTGGTGCACTGGTGCAGAGTCGCAGACCCGCACCCGTTCCAGTTTTTCAGACCGGCAACTATACCTAAAAACTAAAAAGAGTATATACTACTATGCTCCATAGGTCCATAGGACCATAGCCCATTCCCTTGAAATAAAATCGTCGGCAGGTTCTGCATCGCGCTTTGACTAAAAAAAACGCTCTATCTGAATCGCTATTATTTACTTACAATTGCGTTGCACTTTCGTATGAGAGAAATATTCTCTACTACCGTAGGAAACGTTAGCACCTTATTACCTCTAAGTTACTTTACATCTATTATATCAAGCACGGTGGTGAATCAGCAGGCATACCCAAGCAATAATGTCAAGTAAAAGCAAAGAAGCGGCGGGCGGCCTGCTTGTTGTGAATGCCGACACTAACGACATATCAGATAGGGACGACGGTAATCTGTCGGGCAGTAATATTAGCGCAACCAACTCTGAGAATAACTTGGCAACCACCGGCGATATAACAGATGAGAAAGCGAAACCACGAAGGCGTAGACGGTCGAACGCACAGTTACAGCGTGATATTTTATGCCCTTTTAGCAGGTGTGACAAGTGCTATGCGTCTAAGCATGCACTACAGCTGCACGTCCGCAACAAGCATATGTCATCGAAAAATGGACAAGAGCTAAGGCTGGACGAAATGGGTATGGTTTGAGCTGATTCCGCAAGAGACAAATTATTTGTTCAGGGAACTTCTGTGGGTGCGTCACATTCAGTGTTTCCAGTTGCCTAGTTTTCGAATTTCGTTCAGCTTCCTTTCAGTGGGCTTACAAACTGTCTAGTGAGTTTTGGTTGCTATTTAAAGATTTTGTTAACTTTTCAGTCGTCTTTTTTATCTGTAAGTGATTCATAACAATTATTCAGTGATTTTTGCATTAGCAAACACGTTACATACTTTTTTGTTCGAATTCGTGTGAACAGAAAGCCGTTGTTAGCACATACATGGCACAGCCCTTATCAGAGTGTTGCTATAAATCAGGGTTCTAGGCTGAGCGCTGAGTGTACAATGAAGTGTTATTAGGCACTACCATTATGCTTTGTGTTAGAATCAATTGGGTTATCAGGGTCGGATATTTGTGCGTGTAAACCCGAACATACGCCAATGCGGATACGTTGTGATAGTTGCGTGTCATGTATATATTTTGTAGTCCATCTTTCTTACCAATGACTCGAATCTTTTGAACCACAATTGAAACACCAGACTTGAAACCGAACTCATTACCGACCTTGCTGCATATACATATTTTCCAGATCCAGACTCAATGATGGGTGGTATGGGCTATGCTATGGACAATCGAGGCCTTATGTTCAGTTCCAGCCAGGAATTCGACTCCGGTTATCGTCAGCGCAAGTACATGGCTCAAGGAAACAGTCCTTATCCGCTCAGTTCAGCATCCATGCTGCCATACAAGGGCAATGGGTCTCTTAGTAGTATATCACAGCAATCTTTAGGCCGTGGCGGAATAAGGAGGGGGGGCTCTTTGAGTTCGAATATGTCCTCAGTGTCTGTGGATTCGTTCAGTCGTAATGGCAATCAATATCAGGGAAACGCGTCATCTGCGTCGTTTTCGGACGATCAGATTATGTCACTCTTGTCAGGTATGAATCTAGGGATAGTGTTGGTGAGAAGAATACAGAATACACGTTTATCTTTTTTTTTGTACTATTTTATGGGCAAATTAATCCAGTCTCAATTAATATACTCGAGTCTATTCATGTACTTGGTTCAATTGCCAAGCGGGGATATGCATTGGAAAGTTTGATTGAGGGCCTCAGTGTTTAAATGTGCGTGTTTAACGGTAGTCGCCTTTTGTAGTGCCGGCAGCGCTGGAAATGTATTTGATGACAGTATCCCTGTGGTATTTGTTCCTAATTAAGCATCACACATAAACTGAATATGACATTTGTCAAGATTTTCTTTCACGCTTTTAATTAATACATTGAGACGAACTTCTATCACCTTTACACAGATATACTTTCGAAACCGGCGTCTGGATCTGGCAGAAACAGCAACACATTGGTAGCACCTTCGAGCAGTAATACACTCGGCAACCCCATGGGGGATGAAGATATGGGGGTGACAGAAGACTTCTTAGACGATATACTCCTGCATGCTAGCATACGGTTAGACGGACAAGCTACACCCAACTTGCCAAACAACAGCTCAAACGGCACGTTATTCAACACTGCCTCACAACCGCAACTGCAGCAGGGAAGCAGGCCAATTCAGGGGTCCTATGTGGCTAATAGTGGACAGCAAACACAGGCCCAAACACCCTCGAGACAGGTGAATTCGCATCCCAATATGCGTGTGTTTGTGAATACACCTCAGATACCTGGGCTGAACGTTGATGGGGGCGCTATAGCCACGAGGCCGTCTCTACAGTCGTTACCGAGTCAGAGTATGGATGGTATAAACTTTGGGTTTAATAGCGGGGCGGGTGGGGGCGGGTCAATAAATAACCCGCAGGCGAACAATGCACAGGTGCAGTACCGTTCTCCCATGACGAGTATGTCGGCTGATGATTTGCACCGGAACAATAGCTTGCCCAACTTGCAGGACATGTACTTAGGGGATGGTAGCAGGACACAGCACACGGCGTTAAGCAGCCAGCATTCTACGAGTAGTATTGGAAGTGTTCCGTATGGTAGTAAACAGCCCACACAGAGGCAAGCGCCCAGTCATAAGGGACAACCGAGACTGGCATTCGTCCCGGAAAGTACCGCTTTGCAACACCACCACGCACCACATCAAGCGTATGTCAATGGATTGAATAGGACCCCTAGTGGTCAGCGCGCACACGCCATACAAATGCAGCAGCAAAAGAGACAACAGCAGGTTAACCAGGCTCAGGCTCAACTCAATCAGCATCACCAACATCACCAACAACAACAATTGAATACACTACAACAATTGAATACACTACAACAACTGAATACACAACAACAACTGACGACGCAACAACACTCACAAATACAGCAGCATCACCAACAGCAACAGTCGTGGACCTCAACTGACCCCGTGTGTGTGCCGGGGAGGCCGAATATTCCTGTATTTAACAAGATGAGTGCCATTTCCAATCCTATGGCGTAAAAAATACATGTTATGGCGTAGTACATATATGAGATACAAATGCGGCTTTTCAGTAGACGTTCTTCCCTAATGGAAAGAACGTGCCTTAATACTGTCGCTTGGATCTTGGTAGGGTACTGCAAACAACATCAACGCAACCTGGTGCATTGTAGTAGCATCATACGGTCCCTGCCTCAGTTGTACGTTCGATATCTGTCGGAATCGCGTCTTCCAATAGTTATGTGTCACGTCACAACTTAATGGTAGCCATGGTGGACGTGCCGGTAGCTGTTCGTGTACGTGCATTGATACATACGTGCCGCTGGGGGGCACCTGTACCAGGAGCCGATGCATCCACTAGGTACACGTGATGTTCAAAGAATATGTAGATCCGATATGAATTTTTCTGTAGTCGATACGCTAATTAATCATAATAGCTACAGTCTCTAGTTTGTTTACTGGAAGCTGACACTATCACTATCAAGTATTTACTGAATATGCCGTATGGCTTCGGAGCATCTACTCACCATGGCGGCAGTTGCCTGATATACTGTCATTTAACTAGATGTAGGTATGTAGAACCCACACTTTCGGGTATATGATCATTATATCCACTACCAAGTGGATATGCCAAACCTTCCCACCCCCCTCTCCTTTTCACTTACAATTGTACATATAACAACAGTCCAATGGAATCAAATTGTCTCACCAAATGCGAGTTGAGGTGACTCGGAAAATATATCTATCATACGTGAAAATAAATATGAATGAATATGAGTGTGGAGTGACTAAGCGAAGCTTATTTAATACTCGGCAGTGTTTGCCTATTCTTTGTATAAAAAAGTCGTATAGTGAGAAAAGGTCGTCACAAACAAATGACACACCAACGAGCTTGTTGCTATGACATATTATTGCACTTTTGCTAATTGTACACCACAGCGTGCAAGGGCACAATTTGTACACAATTATATTTGGAAAGATACAAGGGCGCAATTGGTGCACGGTCGAATATATATCAAGTGAAATATATACTGTACAAAAACCGAAAATAACCAGTAGTCGTGCAATGAAATATACTAAACATGAACTTGAAGCATTTTTACATTTTGCAGTCGAATATAATAGCCAGAAGTTGTATACATACTATATAAAGACTTGCGAAATCAAAGACATACAAACGAAACGTTGGAAGTAGTATATTTGTATGTGGTGCACAAAATGTGTTTATTAACATGCCTGAAGGCATTACTACAGAAACACCGTGTTGTGATATACATTGGGCGTGCACACTGCAAACACCACGAAAACGTTTAAAATATATCATGTCTTAGACTACGGGGACCGAAAGCGTTAAGACTGAAAATACGTAGCTACAGCCTATATATACCGAACTGTTATGACAATCAGAATATTAGGGTGTGCCAGTGTGGCGGGACTTTTTATGAACAAAAGAGACCGTTTGGTTTTTCTATAAAAAAAGCATAGCTTTCTAAAAATATATTCTTTGACGAAAAAACCAATAATATTCATTCTGTCTTTATTTTTGGATAACATAAACTATTGTACAATGTAGCCTTGTCTATTTGAAGGCTACACTCAGAAAGCCGAAAGGTCAAGGTGGGAGAAGGTAAGAAGTCAGGAAGGACTCGAAGGAGGGGGGCCTGGGCCCTGGAGTGTATGGCTACAGTATTTATGTAAGAAGCAGAATATTGTTGTTTTGTTGTGTATTTTGTAGGAGTTTCGGGACTTCTAATGAATTTTCGAGACTCTTCGGTACCCTGAATTTTGGCGGGTCCCGAATGATGAGTCATGATTCCGTTCCGGACATTCATATTGGGTTTTTATTTCAGGCGCCAAGCCAGAGTTAATCGTATATAACCAGGCCCTGATGATTTTTGAGTGTCATTCTACATGGGTCATACTTAAAATTGTCTATGTGTATTCACGAACAGAGCAAAGTGTCTACGAATATACATAGACAATGATGCCATGAGAAAGTTCGAGAACATCGTAGCAGAGGGTATTCTAGGCCCGTGCCTTTCCCGCTCACTACGAGTTTTATAGTTATAGTTAATAGCCTAGGATGTTAGTAGTGCAAATTCGTTCGGGAATAGATAGAGATAGGTCCCGGCGGACTATAAAAGCAGTCCACGTCTAGCGTTAGAGTTCAGACTTTCACTAAGAACATAAGGAACACAAGGACGAAGAGGACTAAAGACTACTTATATCGTAAACCTAAGAATAAAGCTACTACTACCTAATTTGGGAATTTGGAATATTTAACTGTGAAAATCATTTTTGAGCCGATTTTTGGATTTGGAGAATAAAGACCGAACTTTGGGAAATTTGAGGGACATTATAATTTATTAATAAAAAAACTAAAACATTATTGATATATATATATATATATATTTTTAAAACAACTCAAATTAAACTCTAAAAGTGCCGGACAAGGAACACAAAACCCAGTGTCCCAGTCCCACTGCCCCACAAGCCGGTCAGAAAAATCGAAATTGAGTGTGAAACATCACTTCTCAGGGGGTGTCATTTAAAAAAAGAGATCAGAAATTTCTAATTTTGAACGTTCAGAATCAGAATTTTATATGTCAACCAATGATACTTTTCTGAACGAGGACAAAATTTCGAGAACAAAAGTTGTTCTCGAAATTTGGGATCGGAATCAGAAGCAGGCCTCATAACGTACAAGGTATGTAGCTGAAAACGTACTACATTTTACGTAAACGCACACAATTATAAAAATTTTACGCATACCGTATTCATTTTGGTATTTCCAAAACGACAACTTCAAAAAAAAGAAAATTCAGGAACTATTCTAAATAGATCAACAAGTGACAGATATACATTGGTCCGGCTCCAAAACTGCAAAAGTTCAATTTATAT
Organism: Sphaeroforma arctica JP610; assembly: GCF_001186125.1. Classification (NCBI taxonomy): domain Eukaryota; class Ichthyosporea; order Ichthyophonida; genus Sphaeroforma; species Sphaeroforma arctica. The sequence goes on from NW_014040513.1 coordinate 63,363, forward strand.
ATCAGGTAATCGCCCATATTTTGGCATATATAGCTGAGCGGCATACGCCAATATATTGGCAGTCTTCATTGCCAAGGTCATGTGTGGTACGAAAACGTATTCCGTATACCGCTAACGCAATGTTTTGAAAACGTGTTTACGCTTAACGTAATGAGCCCTGATCAGAAGTATTTACGTATTTATTCAGAATCTTTTTTAACGGTAACTGCTATTTCCAAGCCATAAACGTACTTTCAAACTTGTAGAACATTTTTCAAATAATCGTCTCCGAGATTAGTGAATAGAACTGATGAGTCACTTCTCTCAGAAGTCCGAACTCTCTGAAATGTACGGGAACGAATTGCACCCGAAATTGCCCGCAGACCCAAATATTCAAAAAGTACACAGTACGAGTCATCATGCACCCAAATTGGACTTTCTGTCCTTTCTGATTCTGATTCTGTTAAGAAATTTCTGATCCCGTTTTAAAATATAGAGTTTGTCTGTATTTTAGAAGGCTATGAATTTGGAGGGCTATTATTTTTTGTTCTTTTTTTCAGAAGACTATGATATTGTAATTTTGCTTTCCAAAAAACGGAGGTCAAAGGCTACAGTCGACCTTCAGGCTACAGACTACACACTACAGGCGACAGTTATAAATAGTCTCGGTTCAATTTAGGAAGGCTATTCTACTATAGTATGAAAAAAAAAATCACTGTTTTTCAGGGTATTAATTCATAGCCTTCTAAAATAAAACACCCCAAATGAATTTTTTTTGTCTCATACTTTTTACTTTCGTGTGTACTGTGTAGTCATATTTTTATATGGTGTATACAATTTATATACGCAGTGACTTTAAACGTGTGGCATTATAACTTAATAAGAGCTGTTTTTGGTATTGTTGTACATAGACACACGGAGTGACTTACGTGGGATGTAGCAACAGCCGCATTTTTGATATATTATATAGATAGACACGTAGACTTACCTGCGACACTCTGGGACGATCGAATACACGGTAATGCATGTACACTATACGCAGTACGTAGTGCCTTGCATACTACTGCTACCGTCGATATTCATGGCAGAGACTCAGTAGTGCGATTGTGTATGCCTTGAAGCAAAAGGAACAACTAAGCGAACCAGGGCAATTCGAGTCAGAACCACACGCAGCCCCCAATCATGTGCTATAAATAGTCTCGATTACTTACTACCTTATTCTTCGGAATCACAGCAACAAGACCTATAATAGGATGATTTTAAGGATTCCGTGACAAGAGTCTAATTAACATCTTCTACCGACTAGAACACTCATATATATATAACTAATCAATATGAGTACTGAGTGCATTGTCTTAGACTCCGACGACGATGCAGATATTCTGGTGCCTATACCCATAGGGCTGAGAGCGGCTAAGAAGCCAAGCTTACATCATCCCTCGCTCTCCACATTGGATAGTGACGACTTTAACGGCTCGACAGGTACGTATAAAAATTTGGCGTATATATATATATATATATATATATATATATATGTATATATATATATGCGTATGTATATATATATATGTGTGTGTGTACGTGTGTGTGTGTGTGTATGTATGTATATATATAAATAAGTAAGCCCTCGGTCTGGTGCCGTGATTTGGTTGTAATCAATACAGGCTTGGACCATGGCCATGTGTCTTTACGAGGCAAACGCCCAGCAGCAGCAGCCGACAGAGACACGAAGAAGAAACAGCTAACAGGACGCTTAATGTCACCAGGCGGATCACCCGTACATTGTTTGGGCTCTGTGCGAAGGAGTTGGCCTACCAAGTATGTGATGTGTTTAGAATTTTGATTTTATTTATGACTTTGTATCTATCGATGTACTTGACTTTTGAATGTGGAACCGTATAAAGCATGTTGTGTAATTACCATGGGGTCTATTGTGTGCAGTGCAGGGTTGGTTTTTCCAATAATATGGTACTGTACATGATCACCTCGGTTAGATTGGATATAGTTCAATATTCGAGAAAGCTATCGTGAAAACTGCGGCATGAGGTTTGTAGAAATCTATGACTGGTCTTCGCTCTGGCTGTGATTGTGGGAGGATCGATTTTTTTCTTCAAGAACCAGAAATTTGGGCCTGTTTTATGGAGTATTGCAGCTTCAGTATGGACTATATGTAGCCTCTTATACGATGGAACACTCTCGTGGACACCTCGGAACATTACCCGCGCTTATGCTATTGCACCTGAAAGCATATATAACAAGCATACATAAATTCAGATCAAGAGCACACTAATATGAATAAAGAGTATGCAAAGGTGGATAAAGTGTATACTATTTTTGAAAAAGTGTCTGCAAGAATGAATGGGGTGTAACAGCCGTGTATGAATTGTATACAAATATGAATAAATATATACAACCATAAGTGTGTTTGGCCGTCGATAGATACTGTACAATCGATGATGGTATATATACATTGTGAAAAAATGTATACTACCTTGCAGCGTGTGCACAACCGTATATTAAGTTTATACAATTGTGGCTAGTGTAGATGAGTAACATAGATATCTCTGTAAAATTTTGTGGAAACAATCAGATTGCATACGGAGCAGTATAGCACATCATCTGCCTGCAGTCAAAGGGGTTGCAACGGTAGCAGCAACGAGAAATCCGTAAGCGGCCAAGAACAAAAATGTGTACTATGACACTATGGTTTCCCTATGACATCTTATGAGAAGTATATCACAGGCTCTATACAGTGCTTGGTTTCTATGATACTGCGTTTTAGAAGCAGAATGCTGAATACATAGCATGACATTCTTATGCACAGATCACCCACGGAACAGTACCGCACATCACCATCTACGAGACGGGCGGCTGCAACTGCACGTCGGGAAGACCTCAGGCGCCAACGAGAAGCACTTCATGCTCAGGACACTGACAGCCACCATAGTAATATCGATAGAGCAGGTTAGTTGTGGTTCTGCTTATACTTTACTTATCCTTTATTGAGGATATATGTATGCCTGTTGTATATCATGATTAAGATTATAGGCGCCAAAGGAGAGTCAGCTCAACCCGAAGGAAATCCGGAAAGCACTTGTGGGTATTTGAAATCGGGGGCATGTTTGTTTTCATTTTAGAAAAGTGTATATCACAGTTAAGGTCTTATGATTGGTATTTATTGTTAACTTTAAGTTACATCAGTAGTCAATAGGTTAGTACGTTGTGTATGTATGTATTTGTCATCCATCTCAAAATGTATATACGGAAAGGTCATCCATCTCAAAATGTAGATACGGAAAGGTCATCCATCTCTAAATGTGTATATACGGAAAGGTCATCCATCTCTAAATGTGTATATATTATAGCCATATATCCTCCTGTGGTGCGTGTATGAACGCTCACCAAATCTTTATTTGTGTATACATTAAAGCTGTCCATGTATATCTGGAGTGCATATACGGAAAGTCATCTGTCTTTTTATGGTATGTATTTGAAATATTTAGATTATGCCCAAATACACTCAAGCACGACCAATGATCACCTAACTGATCGTTATCAAGTTCACAACAGACCAGGAAAAAAGGTCACTGAGCGCGAAAGAACAGAAGGAATTGGCGAAACGGGCCAAACAGATGGAGAAAGACAAGAAAGCAAGAGATAAACTGGCTTTATCGTTCACGAAACAGGTTAGTTTTCCTGCTGTAATTTATTATTATCATCATACTTCTCGACGCTATGGGGTGCAGGATTGATTATGTAGAAGCTGGTAATTGTACTTTCTCTTATTTATTTAGTCATTCATAAATCAGTTCTTTCTTGAATGCAGTGATAGTCGGTGTTTACTTTAATGCAATGATATTCAGTTCAATTATGATTTATATGCTTGTCACAATTTAAACATTCAATGCACAGCGGAGCCCTCAGTATAGCTACAAAACACAGAAATATATATTCTTGATTTGCGTATCACAGATATGATTGTATCTATAATATATATATATATATATGTGTGTGTGTGTGTGTGTGCGTGTGTGTGTGTGTGTCTATATTAATATATATATATATACTTATATATATATATATATATATATATATATATTATAAATTACTGAAGCTATGATATATCCATCCATACGGCTCATGGTGTATTCGCGTTCACAGGTGGTGAACGGCGCTTTACACTTCATCGCCAACGCGCAATTGTACTCAAATATAGACGAAAATCTTAAGATTATCTGAGTCGTTGTCTAAACGTCACCTGAGAACATGTGAAAGTCATACTCCACGTATATATCATGCTTTGATGTAGCTATTCTGTCGCTAATAGTGTATTTGCATTCACTGGTGATAGTCAAGAACACACAATGTTTCCCTAATACTGAACCTTCAAGCAGTTGCTGGCAACTTCCTTTGAACACACAGATCAATTTTTCTGTTAATATATATACGTCAAGTGAGAAAAGTTACAGTTACTTTCCTTGGGATATTCACATACACTTCTGATGCGATGGTGTAGTCATTCATATAACTCAGAGTATTGTCAAATTCGCAGGTGATGAACGAGGCCACCCGAGAAATCCCTGATTCTGAATGCTACGAGCAGTTACGAGTCACACTGGACCATAATCTCATGGCGCAAGAGGTAAGAAAGGGCGAGGGCTGTCGTGAATATGTATTTTTTTGTCGGGCTTTGAGTTTGTTCTGTCAGTGATATAAGTGTGTATGGGTGTGTGACTGCAACAATGTTATGTCTGGGCGTCGGTTTATTCTTATGTGGTTTATGGCTTATTGTTAGTTCAGATGTATATTTGATGGAGTTTAGGAGCAGAAGTTGGTCATATCTATATCTATCTATCTATATATA
>NW_014040513.1:83502-93190 GCF_001186125.1 Sphaeroforma arctica JP610
GTGTGTATGTGTGTGTGTATGTGTGTGTGTGTATGTGTATGTATGTGAGTGTGTACGTGTATGTATGTGAGTGTGTACGTGTATGTATGTGTGTGTGTGTGTGTGTGTGTGTGTGTGTGTATGTGTATGTGTATGTGTGTGTGTGTGTGTGTGTAGTCGACCGAACGAGTAACTCCGGGTGGTATACGTACCAGTGTTGCGGTGGACGCTTTAGTGCCAATTGAGCTAATATCGCTTGACGAGCCGATGTGTGCATCGGAAGTCGTTGTCATCTCAGTCCCATCCTGCATTGAGATGCTCGGTTCAACACTTCTGTTGAAAAGTAATGAAATGAAGGTGTATGCCACTGTTGAATTGAAGGTGTGGTGGAATGTGTGCCTTTACGGATAGGAACATACAAACCCGTGTACTGAAATGCAAAATGCAATCACTACCAGAAGTAATTTGTCTATGTGCCATACTTCTTATTGGTGTCAATGAGCATCAGGAAGCCCGCAATCAATACAGTCCACATGCAATTCTTCCTAGTCGTATCAATCAGCATACATACATCCAAACGTCCAATTAACATACATTTGTCCGGATGTTTCCTCCTTTTTCTTTTCCTCGTGACGCTTCAAGAGTGCGGCGGCCGCTTCTTTGTTGCGGAGCTAGATGTGTAAATTGGAACGAGTAAGTGAGTGTTGCAGGGGATGAAGTGCTCTTTCTCGGCTCCCACCGATATATCTAAACCAACACAAAACACGGTCAAAACGTTCGTGCGAGCATATTGAAATATATGTTTTTGCATCGAATATATATATATATAAATATATATATAGATAGATAGATAGATATATAGATAGATAGATATATATATATATATATATATATATATCCCAAAACCCTATATATTGCATATAGATCCACGCACAAGCACATACAAACTAGCACCACAAGGCAATGTCACATCTTATACCATCGCAGAGATAGTCTGCTGAGATAACTTTTGGTGCCCACAACATCAAACCCAGAGAAATGAGATACCCCTGTTACCGCGGGCATCACCCATTGGCCGCCCATATGACCTATGTACGTTTACCAACACCCAAAAATTCTGGGTCATACGTATGCACGTAATTAACAATCACTCCACCTTCATAAACGAATATACTTTGTGCGACCCGGGCTGTACCACGACATACATAGACATATCCACGCCCTCATTTCCGACCACTGAATGCCATACCATTGCGGAGGTTGTCTGCAGGAACAGATTGTGGGGCATGACCACAGCACCCACGATTCCGAGTCCGGAGAAGAGAGAGCCGTTCAATACCGTGGGAACTGCCCAGTAGTACGCCATCTGATCGGGGTCTATGTTAGCCATGGCCATCTCCACAATCAGCAACACGCCCAGGATAGTCATAAAAAACGCCACAATACCTTCTAGGTATCGGCCCTGCGATGTGAAAAACCCCGGTTGTCAGTGCACAGGTTGGAAAAAGAAAAATATACATCGGACCGACTAAAACCCTATACAACGCCTATTGATATATGTTGTGGATAAATGCATAAGTGAGTAGACGGAATCAATACTTGGACTAAATCCCAAACCTGTTGCAATACCTATTGATATCTGTGTAGATGGGTATATTGAAACCAAACCCTATACTGACATCCTATAGATAATCTGAACCAGTTTGAACCCCTCCTTAAAGAATGATATCATGTATTTTAAATACATATACATATATACATACATATACATACTATACGCATATGATGCACCTGTTGTCGTGACAGGCCGGAAAATGTACATTGAGAAACGTGACACATTGAAGTAACCACCACACGCTGACAATAGGTGTCAAGTGTGCAGTTTATAGAGCTGTACGAAATAGCGAACCCTTTTTATTCCGAGGCCCCTGAGCATGTAGGGCCTCTGGAACCCCTTTTTCGAATCTAGACCAGTTAACATGCTGAAATAAAATGAACACACCTGCATTTTCACCAGTATAAAGAACACCAATACTGTATTAGGCATTTTGGCACATTCACACCCGTATTTCTCCAGTATAGAGAACACTATCACCGTAACAGGCATACTAGCACAAACACACCTGCATTTTCTCGAGTATAACAAGCGCCATCATCTAGTACAAACACGCCTGCATTTTCTCAAGTATAACAAACACCATCATCTAGTACAAACACACCTGCATTTTCTCGAGTATAACAAACACCATCATCTAGTACAAGCGTACCTGCATTTTTTCGAGTATAAGGAACACCATCGTCGTCACCAACGAGCAGCAGATCCCAACTGGAATGGGCCAATTAAACAATATCTACTCCGCATTCCACCGATTTATCGATCATTATTAAGTGGCAAAAAAAAAATACAAAAGTAAGTTCGTGAATAACAATATACACATTTGACCGAATCTCCCTTCCCACTAGTTCAGAACAAACGCCGACCACCGACATCCAATTCCACGAGATTGAGTGCAGAATACGACTGATGAATAGACTGCAATTGGTGACTCTCACTTGACTCTGTAGGACTTTGTAGCAAAGTGTGCGGTTCGTGGCGTAGCATCCTCCATACGTCGTCTTCCGAACTGTTCCATATGATCGGAAGACGATGTATGGAAGTCATTATATACTAGTCTGGGAAAGCATATCATGATAGGGTACTAATGAAAAAGGAATAGAAATGGTAATTATTGAGATGTTCTTAGCTTGCCCGTACATGCCGCGAGGAACACACTGTTAAATACGTCTTGCTATATTTGTTGTCCAGCCTCAGATATTGATCACCTGCAGCAACATTAAAACACCAGATATTATATACATTAGCATCATCCATTCAATCACACATTAACCACCTCCATCTACAATGAACGCCAGATATATGCTCACATTTAAGGCGATACCGAATCCAATGACCTCCGGCATATCTGTGAAGATGATGGTGATCTCTCCTAATAGCCACATAATGATACGCATGGGCATAGGATACGCACAGCACATGAGCTCAGACAGACTGTGGTCGCTGTAGTGTGCACAATACGTACACAGACCGCCCACAAACAATCTGTGGAGGGGGTGAGAAAGAGCGCAAACCAGGTAAGTTCGGGACAAGCATCTGTCGTGTCAGTTAAATAGTATTGTGGATCTGACGAGACTGGTTTCGCCCTCTAGCATGGGTATATTGAGTAGGAGACATTTGGGGATATGAGAGTATGAAAACAGATGATTGTGAGAGTTGAGAGCATTCGACATATCCGCTCCGCCAGATTGTGGTAGCTGTAGTGCGGAGGTACGTACCTCCACCACCCATAAATAGCATATGGAGGTGGCTAGAATGAACGTGAAATAGAAAAGGGACATGAGCATACACTGAGCAAATCGAGCGATATTGTTAAAGAACGACACAGCATCAAAGAATATATATAACATATATATATATATATACATATATATATATATGTGTGTGTGTGTGTGTGTGTGTGTGTGTGTGTGTGTATCGAAGCATGGTTGTGAGTCTACCTCTTACCACTACACAAGATTTGTACCCAGAGAACGACATCTACGCTTGAATTTATTGACTTCAATAAATTGTTTTACGATAAGACTAAAATTACAACGCTAGCTATATACTGAGAGCATATTAGACTGTACACAGGAATGGTCGAACTTACGAAAAGACTATGGCCCACCACAAGATCCAAATTTGAGTATAACCAAACTCCGCCCCTGACGAAATCGACGCGTACATATTTCCTGTGTAAATCAAATAAATAGGAAGCAGGAATTATTGCATTAGGAGATGAAGCAATCCAAGTACTTGTATGTTGTATTGGCGAGGTTGTATATGAAAAGAATCAGTAACGAATATAAAAAACCAGGAATGATTAGATACAGAGTGCATATTATTCATACTGATATGGCAAAGGCTTTGGTGAAAGGGCGCTGGTGTAACCTGATAAGAGATGTATGACAAGTTGTTTTTTCATGTTCGTGCATGTTTAGTATATCTCTCCATACAATAGGCCTAAGAACTGGTGTTCGGGAAGGCCTGAAACATGACAGACTACATAATATTATACTTCTCAACACCTAAATTAGTGATTTTTGACCGTACTGGGTGTGCGAATCGCGTCTAAATGTGTATATCCTATATAAATATACGACTTACAATTTTGAATATTAAAACGACGATTTGAGCATTTAGCGACAAGCATAATAATTCACATACCTGGATCACTATACGCTACACAAATTAGCCACCCCGGTCCCACGAAATTCAAGAACTCCTGCAATTTCTGCTGAGTCGTGTGAAATTCATCTCTGGCCTCGATTTCATCCAGATTAGGGGCTTTCTTCAATCCACATGAGCATGGTTTCTCTACATGTAAAAATTAAGCAGTGTTGGTATCAAGTTTATGCTGTCATCGTACCATTTTTATTACCGGAGTGAGTCCAGGACCAGTAATCTCCGGATCAGATCTCGTGCACATGACCTGCTAATTGCAAAGGTGCGTCTATTGTACTGTGACATGCCGGCGCAAACCAGTACCAACGATGAATGATTGAGTGTATTCAGACATCTACAACTTACTTACGCAACAGAATCCACTGCAAACAACAAAGCGTAGCACACATATACGTAGCAAGACAGATATATATAGATGTACAAGCTGTCGATAGATAGCTAGCATGCATTTCAAATGTTTTTACCGAGCATCACGGATCCCTTCTAGCGATGAATCTCCAATGTAAATGAATTTACATAGGGGAAATGCGTGCTCGCTATATTGCAGATTTGATCAAAACCAGGAAAAACTAGAACATGATTGGAACAATACCTAACTAAATTTCCAACTGAACGACAAACGTATCAACAAGCACTACTGTCAATAATATACGGTTCGAAGGGAATATATTGAAATAAAGAGTCAAAGATGTAGTACGAATATACACATGATCATACTTCAAGCTGAATAAACTTTCAGAAAGGACAACCAGTTTAGCAACGACGTATAATTACATGAATGGATATATTCGTATAAACTAGTTAATATTATAATAATACAAAATCGTCTCGGAGCATGTTCTATTCTCAGAAGGAGAGAATAATAAATACATCTCATTCCAGGTCTTGTTATCTATTCGTACCTTCGTCAACCTTCGTTCTCCGCGTGTAGTCTTTCGTAGCTTGCCACCACGACTTAAGGACCGCGTATTCTTCATCAGAGCGAGCAGTGGACATGTTTGCTATATCTATAATTTATACAATGTTCACAATAACCTGGGAGCGCAAGGTACTCGATTGAAATGATATCCGTGGGGAAAAATTGTACACGTATTTATAGTTTCGATCAAGCTTGTTTATTTTACAGTATTGTACAGTACTTATTAGCAAGATTCGCAGGTTAAAATAAATAACAAGTTTCGGTCGTAGCCGTTCTCCTAATAAATAACCTAACTGAAAGTGTTCATTGTTTTTATTAAAAAAAGCAAAACTAAAACAAATACTGTACACAATAAATACCTTATTGTAAATATTTACTATAAAAAAAATAAAGATTACTGTTGTGTATTTATTGTAAAACCGCCTTGACCCCTTCAGGCTTCAGCTGTTGATTTTTGTTTTTTTGCATTTATTTCTCTTTTTTGCTTTTGTTTTTTAAAATAAAAATGATTGGTGAGCTGGTGAGTGACTGAGAGTGGGTGGTGAGTGGTGAACAACTCTGACTGTCTGACTAACGTCCAGTCTGGAGTAAACTCTGGGCTTTTTGGAAATTGGGATCCTGGACACTCTGGAGCTCGGGATCTTAAATCTAACAGGTGACACAAGTATTAATGAGCAGTGAGCACTAATGAGTGATGAGTGATGACTGAGTCACTGCCTCTGAAGCTGTCTCTGTGAGACTGTGAGCAGCAGGTCAGTTGGAACTAGGAAGACGGGAAATCGCCAAATTGGCAACTATTGGAGAGAAAGTCAGGACCCAGGACTATGGGAGCTCTGTAGAATTCTCTGCAGTATTTAAAAAACGTGGTCTTGTGTGGAGTGTGGACAGACAGACTCAATAGAGAAATTGGAGTTCAGGAATCAGGATCCTTTCTCTGGGGATGAGCTATTGCCTATTGAGCTTGGATATTACTCTTATCAAAAAACCTCTTGTTTTTTAAAAAATCAATACGTTTACAGCTATTCATCGGGACAGAAAGTGGAATATACATATTTTTTTTTCAAAATAGAAAAACAACAGTTTGGTTCTTTTTGTTTTTGTTTTTCAAACAGTGACACTCTGTTTCTTTTTATCTTTATTTAGAATTACAGTACATATTTTGCTTTTCTTTTCTTTTGTAAAACTCTTCTCTTTCAAGGGGGTCAGTGGGATTTCAGTAGAGACTCGAGATTTTGGATACAAATCGCTGTTTTTTATTTTGTTTTGTTTTTACTTCTAAAAAAACCCCCAATATGTTGTTTACATTTTTATATATTGGCCATTACTTCATTTCTTTTAAAACGTCACGTGAGGTACGTCATTGAGGGGTTTCATCACAAAGTCACAATTCTGGTTTTCCTCTATTCAGCTCTAATTGCCAATACAACCTCAAAATAGATACTCGAGAGAGAGAAGAATGTGCAGTACTATGCTCAAACAATAAAAATAGCAACTATAAAATGTTAGCTAGATCGCTTATTGGTCAGTCCTTTTTTTTATAACTATTTCGAGGTATTTAGAACTTCGAAATCCATCTTGTCACATGTGATGTTTCAGTGACTTTGTGACTGTGTAGCTGAGTCACTCATCAGTCTTCACTATATAGGACTGTGGGACGATGAGAGTGTGGGGCATGTGGGCCCGACCGCCGGTGGGGTCCGTCGCCATTCACCACTCACCTTTTATCGGCTGGCCGACTCGGCGACTCCTAGGGTCATCGGGCCGGCGTTCCTTCACAAGGCTCTGGGTAATAAACGGGGTTTCCAATTTCCAGACTCAAACATAAAACACGGTTGGGGCGCCGTGGGGACTGAAAGCCTCTAATCAAAGAGGGCAGTTGATAACTTGTGAACATATGTATCCGCGCAATTTCTTGAGGAAACCCCCCTCCCCCCCCCCCCGCGCCCCTTTCTTAATTTTCCCCCACTTTCACTCAACAGTCAACACACAGTCACACACACACATAAATATACGCACTGTTGCTCAGTCACACCCGCTCAAACATAAACTTACAAAGTTCCAGCTTATGCTTTCAGTGATAAAATGTACATTTGTCTAAATACGCTGAAAGCGTATTCACTATTTAGTTGTAGTCTGTAGAGTGTAGACTGTATGTAGTCCCTATTTCTTTTATTGAACTTGAAATCTGTCCCCGGACGCTTTTTCCTTATTTGAAGGCCCCTAAGAAGCCCCCGAGGATTCTGAATCTTTTTATTGTTTTTAAAAACGAAAATAGATTTTTAAGGGGGGGGGGGGGTTCTTTCAAGAAATTATTTATCTCACCCTCTGGCCTCACTCCGCCCTGCGCGGATATATGCACAAATTATTCTACACTCTTTGATTAAACGCTTTCAGTTCCCCCAGCTGTCTTTTATTGTTGCTGGCCAGGCCGAATCCTCAATTGAGACGTTCGTCCCCAACGACTCCTTACCCAATGACCAATGGAAATTGGACATACAAAAATCTATCACAAACCTCTCTGCCCAGGTCAGTACTCTACAGGCCAATCTCAATCAAATTTTGGGACCGGCTCTAACAACCCCGAACAATGAAGGGCCCATCTCCAAGGAGCCTTTATGCTCACTAACCTCTGTGCAAAAACAACCAACCTTGAATCCGAACTCCGGGACCTTAAATCCCAAACCCGTGCACCTATAGATGAAGACACACCCGACACTTTCCGATTTGGCTCTACAAGCCCGCCTGTTCCGCCTGCAAAAAGACCGCGGTCACAGGCGCCCAATAGCAGCAGTGAGCCTCCCAGCTACCGCTCAAAAGTGGACATACCTGAAAAACCGAGCCCTAAAAAACGCCCGACCCCACCAGCTTCTCAGTCCCAATCACAGCCGCCACCGAAAACCTTTTAACGAAAGTGGTGGGCCGCCCGAAGCCGGACAAAACTCTTCATGAAATGGATGACATAACTCCGGTATGGCTCTTCTTCCGAGCAATTTTCCCTAACGGCAAGCCCCCATCCCAATCAGTATTTGAAAAATACTGGCATACCCAACCAGCCCTCAATCGCCACCACTTTCTCTGGTATCTTCCGTCTAAATTGGTATCTTAACCAAATCGCCGCGGAAGCTCCACCAGTTTCATCCGCCTTTGTGTTCCTAGCGACTCTGTCGCCCGGGTGAAACGACATGCAGCACTTACGTGCAAATGGCAGCTTGATGAAAACATCGACCCCCGCTCCCAACAACATCTCGACGCTACGAAAGCAGCTTTAATTCACTATCTCCGCACCAAGCGGGAGGCCCGCTGCACACATGAACGAGCGCCAAAAATTCTTGCCCGCAGCATGGATGCACTACTGAGCTCACTTGTCAACTCCACTAACGCAGACATCCTCTAATCTACCGCGGACCGTCTCCAGAAGGCTTACGAAACAAAGCATGATGCAAACCTCTTCTCACTTAACCCGAGAATCCTGGTAAACGCTAAAGAATCAGCGCGTGCGGAACCCGGACGACTTCATATACCAACGGTCTTCCCGACACAATCATCCGACACGATGGATAACAACACGCAGCCTCAGCTTTCCACGCAATGATATAGAAATGGCTGACATCGTCAAAGAGGAGAGACCAGTAGTATTGACCGATGATGAACAATGTTAGGACCAATGTGGATGTCGCTCTTCAGCCCACAGGGATTCAACATGGACAACGTAGCACATACAGATAAGTGTTTGAACGTTATATCGATTTTAAGTCATGTTGATGTTATGTGTGTGGTTGAAACACCGCCCATCGAATTTTTAACTTGTACACTCTTTACCGTACGCGGTTTTCTTTGTGTGCTTTGGTGTTCATATTGCCGTGTTCTACTTTCCACTCAAACCGCTTACTGAAGAAGACGTCAGGCGATACATGAATCCCCCCGAGATTGGCGGTTCCCAACCAAATGTCGTGTGGGGAGATTTCAATTTCAAAGCCCGGAAGTATGGCCACGCATCTAAAAATCACGGACTACGTATGAAAACGAATGAGACTACTCTGCGTAATACGTGGCACTTGGTCTACCTCTATGCTGGCGGCTCAACTGGTACTGAATCGACCTACTACCCCCGCCTCCCTCCAAACTTATAAGCTGGCGGACTATGGTATCTGTGGTGACCACACCTTTGGACTTGATCTCCAGATACTTCCCACGAATCAAATCCATCGGCCCCAACAAATGCCAGCAATGCCGCCGCCTCCGGACCAACACCTCCCTACTCATAGATATAAATAACCGATATCGCCATCGACTGTATCACCTACGCAACAAATCCCGCGCGCGACTATTCCAAGCCAAAATCTGGGCGCATCAGAACCTACTACGGTCGTATATCACTTTACATGGACCAGCGGAAGGGCTGCTACGAATCCTCGACTGCATCTGGCGTTATGCCACTAACCCACAAATCTTTGGAGGTTCCTATTATGACTTAAACAGACCTTGGGTTCAGCGGCTGCCAAACCACT
>NW_014040513.1:97935-110550 GCF_001186125.1 Sphaeroforma arctica JP610
GAACCTGTTATTGTTTACCTTTCCAGGTAAAACTAAAATACTTACGATGGGGTTCCTAAATTTTCATTTGATGATACCCCTGTGTTAGGTCTATAGATATAAACACCGTGGCACCTTCCATTCGTCTCAGTAACTCGTTTATGCGAGGGAAATGCAAACTATGAGTCGGCAATAACTTATATATTGGATTCATATCTAGACATACTCTGACTTTCTTAAATGTTTCGTTAGAGTTGTGTTGATCAACTGCCAATAATGCTAAGTTAACTGGCGTTTGTTGGTAATTGATTTCGATTACTCCATCGGAAAACCATTTCTTTACTTGTTTCTTAACTACAGCTTCGTGTCTCCAAGAAACATAGTTTTTTTAAGGGCATTTGAGCTTAGTAAAGTCTACATTGGTTAAGTCAAGGCTGACATATCCGTCGTTATAACGGAATTTTGCCCAATCTGTGATCTTTATCTTCTTATTTACTAGAATCAGATCCATAATTTGTCCGCAAAGTCATATCTTAATGCCTTAGCTGTGTCTGACGGGGGTTTATATGGTTTCAGACAGTTATCGTCTGATTGATCCTTTAATGGATCTATGTTATTTGGTAACCCAGTTACGGTTATACCTAGAGTGAGTATGTCACTCATTCCGACTATTAAGTCGTACTTCTGTGACATCTTAACTATCACAGCTTGGATAGTGATATTTCTATCATCGGCCAGGGAGATTTTAGCATCTGTGACCATGGTATCACACTTAGAAGTTTTGTCATCTGCTAAGATTAGGTGAGTAGTTTGAGTGCGCCTTTCAATGTCTTTCATTAATGCAAAGCGGTCGGATATACATCCATTGGTCTTCTCACACTTGCCACACTTAGTAAGAAAGCGTGTACAGGTGGGTGCATGTCTGCCATTCCAATAACCGTTAGGGGTCAATTGGTACATGTCATACCTACACTGTGCGTCGGCACATTTCTTCATCTCCTTAAATGAAGGTTCCTTGTCCTTTCCCTCCGCGCGTGCTCGTTTATTGGGTCGCGTTGGTTGAGTGGAGTCGCGAGCACGTGTCTGATTAGGACGAGTCAGATTAGGTTTATCATCTGACGTCTGGCGTGAGAGGATCAGGGAGCTCGCGCGGCTTCTTATTTACCGCCTTTCCCTTCGAAGTTACTCGGTGTGTGGGGAAAGAGTGGTTCCCGCGTAAGTCGGGATAGATAAAACTTTGTTTCATGTCCCTTGTCTCGAGCCTCAGTAGCGTATTTACGTCGCAACTCTGTGTACAGACTTTCACGGTCGTTGTTCCCTATGTTCTTACAGAAAACATGCATAACCAGGAACTCATACCATCGCTGTGCCTTGTCCTTTGTTATATCTGGACGTTTAAGGTCAGCATCAAGTTTCAGAATATAACTCTGAATAGGAGTATTATCGACTGCTTCAGTTATGATTGAGCTCAGTCCTGGACTTCGCATGTTCTTGCTTAATAAGGACGTAATCAACCAACACACAACTGGCCAGTCACGACAAGTGGTCTAGCTCATGCTGGTGTCGCTGTAGGATCAAGTAACTGTTCCTGTAGGGTCAAACGACTGCATTAAAGCGGAAATCTATTGCTGGGAAGAGATATCATTCGTCTCCAGCATGTCCGTAAACACATTAAGCGTACGGGTTAGCGTGTCGAGGTTATGGTTGTTTGTAAACTCAACCTGCTTGCTGTTGGCACCCCAGTTTGACTTAAGTCGACTGATCTGTCCCTTGTACTTCTGGTTATCTCTGTGGTCTTGCCCACGTTGGGCCTGAAGTAACTGATTGATGCGCTTCTGCTTGATCACGATCATATTAGCAAAATATGACACGTCATCAGCACGGTGCTTGTCATGGGCGATTTCCATCTTAATGGTGTAATCGTCGACCGATTTATTAAGTTCGGTCACCTCGTCCGGGAAATCCTCTGCGGGCTGGTGTAATGCTGTGCGATCGAAGCAATTAAATTCGACATCGTTAACACGTTTACGGGAGTGTTTATTACCCCTTGTAAAGTCCATGGTCGAGGCCTTTCGGTGCTCTGTTCCTTGGATAGTAGTTGGTATTATAATCTTGGGTGATTCATGCGTCTGGATAACATACCCAGTCTTAACTGGTTTCCGTTCCGATCTGTACCACAGAGGTAGGTACTCTACTGAGGGATAATATATTTTTTTTCTTCAAAAATGGCAAGTATGTATGATACAATATATAAACATATGGTATGGCTCTCATAGTCGCTGTAGTGGTTCAGGAAAGACTGATGGGAAGAAGTGGTCAGTAAATTTCTGTTGGAAGCTTGGGCCAAGTGAGTCGACAATGGAAGATATGTGCTGAGTCAATTCAGGCCGGTGTTGACAAAACACTGTTACTATCGAATGTTCCATATATTTACTTGCTGACCTACTAAGTAGAGTATCTACCTATGTGGTACGGATCGGGTCTGCCCCATGTAGTGCCGCGGAATGGGATAGTGCAGAGTACGAAATACCGAGAAGGACCAGGGTATCCTTCATAATCCGGTTGAGAAGCGAGGATGGGGGTAAGCCAATGCCGCACCAGACCACGGATGAATTCGGTATGTGTTGGCTGGCCTGGATCGGAAGTATCATAGTCGGAACCAACAAGCGCGATGATTTGGTTTGAACCGATATTTGTAAGTAGTACTTCAACAGCGTGATTAGCCGGGGTATGGGGAACATCTGTTGATTTGTCAGGGACGGGTGAGGGTACGGTGGTTCTTCAACATGCTGGAGAAAAGATGCAAGGTGTTCGTGGAGGGTCCAGATACCGTGGAAGTCGTGGCACTCCTGTAATTGCTGAAGGAGGTCAGGGCCAATGGGCGGCAGTTTCGGGCCTACCAGGATGCGTCGAATCAGTTGTTGGATGCAGGTAAAGTAGCTGGTAGTGAACTTGTGGCTACCGGGGCAAACAGGGCAGAGACAGCCGTCGGTGCGGTAGTCGATCAATGTGAACATGTACGTATTTGTTACAATCATAGCACAGAGCCGGATTGGTGTAGACTCGAAGCAGCGATTGAAGCTGTCGTGTCTGGTTGTGTCTCGGTTTGAGGTTGGCGGTTTACCCATAACCAGTTGGTAGTAGCATTGGCGCCGGGCCATTGCCGCGATCTCCTTGTTGGACCAACGTTTTGTTGAGTTCTTCCTGATGTCGCCACAGCGTTGGCGGAGGGCTACATGGTCGGGTGTACGCCCGCCCGTGGTTTTGTATACAGTTTTCAGGTGAGTATAGATACTGTACGGGAAGCGCAGTGATGGTTTATCGTGTAGGTCAACAAGCGAAATATATGGAACATTCGATAGTAACAGTGTTTTGTCAACACCGGCCCGAATTGACTCAGCGCATATCTTCCATTGTCGACTCACTTGGCCCAAGCTTCAAACGGGAATTTACTGACCACTTCTTCCCATCAATCTTTCCTGAACCACTACAGCGACTATGAGAGCCATACCATATGTTCATACATTGAAACATACATACTTGTCATTTTTGAAATAAATTATATTATCCCTAAAGCCAGGTCCTCAAATTTCTTGTTTAACTGAACGTGTTGCACTTAAGTGTGACATAGAAAAATCAATAGACAATACGCATATAACTTGTTTGTATAAAACAGTAATATCATATTTATTGGTCATAGAATGGCCAAACCAATCTATTTATTTTAGATACGTCTTCAATATGATTGTGCAATTGGGATGAGTGATTTGTTCGCTTTTGGAAAAACTCTTACAGGTTTACCAAACGGAGTGAGTCTATGACGGATCAATCAGACGATACCATATTGAAATCACCATTGCCACCAAGTGATAAAAATAAAGGAAGCAATTCCTGACCTGGTACAAAGTATCACAGACTTAATTGTTAACAATAAGCTATTAAAAGATATCCCAAGGAGCTAAATTTAGATTTAACAAAGGTTACGTAAGTTTAGACACAGCAAGAGTCGGATTTACTAAACTAAAAACACCCTCACGATTTTTTCGCGTTTAAACGCACATAACTTCAGAAATAATGAGTGAGAATGAGGGGACAATGGGTCCAAATACTTGGATACCTTATCTCAGGTGAATGTATAATGATAGATCCAGATAAAGTGAGCCATCATCTAGACTAAAAAAACTTCTACAATCGAAAAAGGTGTTATTAAACAGCCTTCTTTTATGTTGCAATTTAGATTCCTTTACAGATGGAGTTCTATATGTATCGGACTTCTACGCTTACACAAATATAATCTAGAAATATGGGCAGCCGAAAGTGAAGAAGCCTTACATTAACAAAAGACTACCGTTTAGACTACTCCAAAAATGTATCGCCCTGTAGACGGGATACCTTTTAAGGTAGTTACTGACGCATCAGATAACGCTATAGGCGGATTACTATGTCAGGATGTTGAATACAGGCCCAGATATGTACAGTTCTTTAGTAACGGCTTATGGTGCATTATAGTCTAATTATTCTACCGTGAATCAGGAAGTACTAGCTGCCATTAGCAAAAATATCAGCCTTATAATGCTTTGAAGACTATCTATATGGTACTCACTTTAAAATGATAAGTGACCAGAAGTCTTTAGTATATCTTAGCAATATGAAGCCACCCGCCTACAGGTAAGTAAAAAGGCGTGTTCGTTTATGTCAATTTTGTTTTACAATGAAATATAAACCAGGTGTGCTTAAAATATGACGTACGCTCCTTTCAGTTCAAGCTAGGTCAGTTTTCGGTGCCCTCACTGGTCTAGGCCAGTGTCGGCCGAAATCAGTCGTACTACAGCTGCAACTGCATCGTGGTACTGTAAGAATTCACAAAGTGTTTCACCAACGCCATACAATGCACAATGTTCGGTCACTTCACTGTATTGAACATCAGAGTATATATTCACTTCGCTACTAATTTCTAGTGTATTCTGGAATTATTGACATTGCTCTTCAAAATAAAATCAATTTTGCGTAGACGTATGACTGATCCCAAGTAGCCTTATGTTCATAGCTGTTTGTTACCATCACGTCGGGTTCCACAGCAAATTGATGTAGATACAGGTTCTGTTTCGAGACTCTTCGGATGATGATACTATTTACCGCATTAGTACTAATACAGATCTGGAGGGAATGACAAAGCAAGCTCAAACGTACTTTTATATAACTCACATGAAAATACAACCGCGTGTTTATCCGAGTATGAAATCGATGCCAAAAATTGTGCTGGCTTACTTCATTATGGAAGGAGGATCTTCCTACAAATCTCTGCTTCATGGCAGCTACTTGAATTAAGTCGCGTATATTTAAATCGCAAATCGCGCATACTGTTGTGCAACGAATATAGCATTGTGGGGCGATGCCACAAAGTCGGCACATATGCTTTTCGTCGATTAGAAGTTCAATCTGTGCGAAAGCATACGGGTTGCATCGACCACAGTACTTAAATGTATGTTTCGACTCGCACACCTAAGGTATTTTCTATTCTCAATACTGAAGACGGTACAGCTATGCCCTTTAGGGTGCTGCATACTTCAATCGCTACGTTTTATGGCGATACCAACCATATTGGGTGAGTGACTCTACATTGGTACATAGCACTAAAACAAAGACACTATAGGATGACTCATAAGCAATGAAGATGGAACGAACTTTAATAATGAAACGGTTAAATACGTTTTGTACAAAAGATATCGTACTACAACTTGCGACGAAAAACCATATCGGATGACTCGCAACAGTTCATAGTATTAAAATAAATTGAGACGGTGCGGTCAAACAATGAAGACGATTATAGCGCAATCAAGGAAGACAGATAGAGATGTGCATGTATATATGTAAAAGTAATATTGCAATCAAATTTTCATCCCCACTGAAGCCGCGGTACACATCTACGCGTTGTTTATTTGAAATATCATATAAAGGAACTGAACAACACGACAGTTCATTGGTATGACAAACAACGCATCTATGTGTAGCGCGGCTTCAGTGGGAATGAAAATTTTGATTGTATTATTACTTATACATAAATTGTGATACATACACGTCTCTAACCGTCTTCAACACGGCTTGTATATTCAAAAGATGTGCTCAGAAAACAACTCTCCGGCGAGGAATACGCTCGCGAGGTCTGAGACATATGATCCATTGTCATCGACGCCTCTTCGGAAACGACCCCGTGTGATGCACATTCGGCTGATAGACATCAGCCTGCAGCGCACTCAAGTCCATATACTGAACTGATCCGATCGCAGTTGGTATTGGTTTCCTTGGCGTCAACCTTCGTTGACAACACACGATATAGGCTGATACGAGCTAGATGGACGCACGAGCCTCAACTAGTCAGAATTCTAGAACTAATCCGTGTTCAGACTTACAGAGCAACCATTGGACATTGTGAAGGAACGTATTTTGGTGCACCGTGACAGCCGTAGCCGATACTACATGTAGAGCTGACACGAAAGTCGCTACCACTGTTTGATACAATCATTGGGCAATTTACATTCCATTCTGAGATATTAAAAGTCATCGACGCATCTTATGGTCTTCTTCCTCTAGAAGTTTTGTATAAAATATGGACCAATATATGTTTTATTTCAAAGCGCCAAGAGAATGATGCAATAAATCACTTCTATTGTATCAGGTTCTTCAGACTTCAAGTGTATGTTTACATGCTTGTCATAGGTTATTGAACCCAAATATGTATTTGTATGCACCAATACACATTCATGCGAGGGGGTTCCAATTTCGCCTTTTGGTAAATTATTCATTCAAAGATCGAAAATATGTGGAAGTGAGCTTGAACCCCCTCGTTTGAAATAAAACAAAGTGAATATTTATATATATATTTTAGCAAAAGCTGGCCAATGTGTTAGTGCCCATTGCTATTGACAGCTAGTCTGTCAGATATCACAACATTAAGAGTAAGGCTAGATCAGAGTATTCATACTCACACAAGCGACAGAAACAGACCAAATCAAAGAAAGGTGCACATTAGTTTTTATTTGTTCCGTGTGTGTAAAATTTTACGCTGTTATTTCGTAAATAGTTTCTGTTCAGTGCCAGCTGCCCGATGTGAACATCCTTACCGTTCTCGTCGTGTACGATCAGCAAGACCCGTACGCCGATACTTACCGGCTGATATTCATAGCGTTGGAGTATGCTGTAACGTTCAACTATCTACCAGAATTACCTTTAGATAACTTCTATACATACAATGTCTGTGCTCGTATCCCTGAGTGTTGTGACGAAAAGCTTCATGTTGACCCACACACCCATTGATATTTCTAGTATTGGCACAATTCCTTGCTACACCATCGGTTTAGGGGCCATACCATATATATATATAGGACAACTACGGCAATGGCGATCCCATTGGACTGGGACTTGGTGTGGGTGATGGTGTGGGGGTAGGCGTCTCAGGATCAGGATCAGGATTTGCCGAAGCAAACGGACTCATACTAGGGGATACACTCGGGGTGGGTGTAGGACTGAATGTCGTACTGGGTGTCGGACTGAATGAGCTGGACGGTGTGGCTGAAGGTGAGGTGCAAACGGCAGTGTCATATGAGAATGCCTCGCGCTGGTAGCTGATTGGAGGTAGCCTGTAAGTGGTAGGATCGAAGTAGCAGGGCGTGTTAGAAAGGGAGGAGAGGGAGTGTAGGTTATTTCTGAAGTTTAGGCCCAGCATATTGTCATTATTAACTGAAACATGAAAAATGGTCATCTATTTATACAGTTAATACTAAAACTGAATACGTATAGTAGAGATCAATCGTCATTCTTTGACCGGTTATGAGGAAAGTAGAACATTCGTGCTTGGTGTGGATTCGCCTATAACTCCAAATACGACATTAAATATCTCGCACTGCATGAGAATGCGCACATACACAATGTGTGTATATGTGTGTGATTGTGTATCCATATATTCCTAAGTTGTCCGAAAAACCCATTATCGTGTTTGTGGAATACAGAGAGTTCATGAAGTTGGCTAAAGCAGACCAAAACTTACCCAGTACTTCCCCAGATGCACCTGGTGAGAGGCAACTTAGCAAAGTCGATAGTCCTGTTTGGGGATAAACGTATGAATAGCTGTTATTAAATATGTATATCAGTCAATAAATAGTGATTTAATATGCGGGTGTTTCGATACTAGCGAATAAACATATGAAGAACTGATTAATAAATATATGTGAATATCCAAACTGTGGTGATTAAATGGGTGGATAGTAGGTAAAAACAGAGCTTACGTAGTCTACAGAACGAGCCCAGCGATAACTGAACAAGCCAGTAAGGAAATGCTGATCTGAGCGATGTGTTTAAATGGAGAGTGAGTGCTTGGCTAACATCACTCGGGAAATATAACATTGAACTGTATTAAACATCGCAAATCTACTGAATACATATCTATATCTATATATATATTTATATATATATATATATATATCGTATAGATTTAACATGCTCCCGATTGGATAAACATTAAGAAGAAAAGTCGGTGTAGATACTACCACACTGTCAAACCTCGTCATTTCAAGAGAACTCTCAAAGTATTTACATTCAAAATAAGCAAAACATTAGCGGGCGCAAACCTATCTTTCGCAACTTACAGAACTTGGAGCTCAGCAAGATTGGTAAAGATATTCGGAGGGAGCTCGAAGACACCATCGAGTTGCAAAAATCTGTGTTTATGAGTGTTGGGGAAAAAAAGTAAGAAGAAAGTGTATTGCGAGCTGGGATCGATAATAATGTCTGTAATATGGTTAGACAAAGATTTTAGGGTTTTAGGGTTTAAACCAATAAAACAAATCTCCAAACTCGTGTGTGGTGGCTTCAGGCATATGTTATGAACAAGCCTGATACGAAATGGTATTGGCGGGTTATCTACGCAAAATCCGGTGTTAAGGATGTCCCTTTAAATAACTACTACGCTGTTTTGGCCAAAGAATATCGGTCACGTATTAATACATGTATATACCTATCAGTCGCACCCACCCACCCACCCACACACACACACATATATATATCTATCTATATATATATATTATATATATATATCCAGGTTGCTTGTACTTACAGATTCAGAAGCTTCGTGTTTGTCAAGAACGTGGTCGAATCCAAAAAGGTGATCTCATTGAATGACATGTCTCTGTATGGGGCGGGATCAAACCGGTTGGTGTATGATCAATACTGTGATTCAAAGCAGTGGATGTGGTAGTAGAAGTAATACGCATGCAGGTGCATACACACTTACGCACTTAACTGCCAATTAGGGAGGCACATATCAATTGCACTCGTGTACCGTCATAGTAGAATATCAAGAGCTACAGTACTAAATGTATACATTGAATATAGGCCAGCATGCTTGTATGTGGGCTAGCACGTGTATGTTTATTATGCATGCGTAGAACTATTCATATTTAGCCTAAAAACTATATGCTCCAACCGAACATGGGGATCCTCGTAAAGTATACAATTGTGGAAGGTCTGTAGCGTACCACCATCTTAGACATTCTTAGACAGCATTTATATATATATATATATATACATACACAGACATACACCCTCACACACACATATATATATATAATATACTTAATATATATATATATGGATATATACATATACATATATATTATTCAACTGCTCCTCAAAAGCCTTCAATGTCAAACCGCAGCCCCAAATACTTACAGATTTAGCAGCTCAACATTGTTGGCGAACAGGTTCGCAGGCACTGTAGATAGCCTATTTGCAGATAAATCCCTGTGAAACAATGCACATGTTCATGGGGTGAGTAACGCGTTATGTGATAAAACACATTGTACGAGACCCCAGTGAAGATGTATATATATATATATATATATATATATATATATACATGTATATAGATGGATGTAAATATTTGTGCTAAGGTAGAATGACAGCACAGGGTTGGCTAGTACATACAAATTTTGCAGACCCAAGTTGAGATCGAAGGTACCACTTGACAATGAGGTGATTTCATTCGCCGACATATCCCTGCGAGATTGTATACCAGGCGAATTGTTACATGAGACCGTAGTATAGAAGACATCACGCGATAACACTATCACCCCGTCGAGCTGCGACCAGACTGCATACAAACAACCAAACAACACACTTGTCCCATCTAAAACTCTAAATTCCTAAACCCTTTAACCCTAAAAAAAGCTTTGTTCGCGATGGTAGGTGCGTGCAGGAATGCAGCAGAAATATATAAATCAGTCTAATCCGATCACGCTTACAGGTCAGTGAGATTCGTGTTGGCGTTAAACAGAGTCGAGGCCAACGCCGTCAGATTGTTCGAACTTAAATCCCTGTGTTATTTAGGACAAATAGCCATATTGGAACAATTAGGACAAAAAGTCATGTTGGAAAAATTAGGACAAGATGCCATGTGGGAGAAATTAGGACAAGAAGTCATGTTGGAAAAATTAGGACAAGATGTCATGTGGGAAAAATTAGGACAAGGAGTCATGTTGGAACAATTAGGACAAAAGTCATGTTGGAAAAATTAGGACAAAAAGTCATGTTGGAACATATAGGACAGTTGTTGTATACAGTAATAAAAGATACGTAGACTGAAAGCAACTGGAACTCCGGTGTAAATACACAACAAATTGCATCCAAGAGGGGATCAAAATCTTAAAGAGGAAGAGAAGCAGAATTTTGGCAGCAAATTGGCCAAGTTAAGTGACAATATACGAATTTCCATTGCAATTCCCAATTTCCAATTACTTACAGTTTCTGTAGATTGGGGTTGGACTCAAACTGGCGCACGTCCATTTGCGTAAAACCACACTCGGCACACGAGCTGTCAAATGATATGGAAATCAAAATCAGAAAAATGCTCGTATACGTGTACGTAAACAAGGTAGAATGATGCGAGTATACGTATATGTAAACAAAGTAAAATGATGCTCGTATACGTATACGTAAACAAAGTTGAATGATACGAGTATACGTATTTGAGAACCATTTAGAATGATGCACCAACGCACAGATATCAGTCTATTTAGAATCAGTTACCGGTGGGCCTACAAGCATAGACCACATGTACATATGCTTCAACGCATTCATAAACACGTTGGTATCCTCATACGCACTAAAGTGAACATATGTACATAGTGGCCAAGCAAATATAGATACGTGTGTCCACTACGCCATAGTCAGTAGAGCTCCTCTACTCACTAAAATCACGCTTTCTTTACGTTTTCGGATATATTTACGTATACGTACAAATATATACTTGTATACTGACACAACCAGCACCAGCATGTTGCTGAGACTAGACATACAATTCTTGTAGAGTGTTGAGGTCCGACAGGAAGGTGCTTTGCAAAGTAATGGTGTTTAAGCTCAGGGATCTGTGGTATCAACATGGAATATGAATTAGTTTAGAATGTACGACAGAATTGAGTTTAATCAAAGCAACAGATAACATATGTGTGATTAGAATACAGAAATCAGATGGGTATTTATATACACACACACTATATATATATGTACATATATATATATATATATACATAAATATAAATATGTATATATATATATGTATATATATATGTATATATATATATATATATATACATATATATAGATACATACACACGCACACACACACACACACACATACACACATATATATATATAGTATATGTAATATATATATACACACACACAGACACCCATATATATATATATAATATACATGTACATGTAGATATGTATATACTCGACAATCCAGACAAGTCTTACAATTTTTGGATCTCACTTAAACCACTGAAAACGCCGTTCTGGAGATCGGTTAAAGAATTCTGGCTCAGGTCTCTGAAAAAAGAAATCCAATCGAATTCGAATTTGGGTTGAGATTTGACGAGAATGAGGCATTGCAATAAAGAGAATGATCCAGTTCACAACCCAAAGCCATCCCAGTACTGCTCAAAGGTTTAGCAATACTATTCTTAAAACCTTCAAGAAAAACTCCGAAGCATTTTCGCATCCCTTTGTGCCAGGCAGACATGCTCAACTTACAAGTCGTTTAGCGTTGCCAAGTTGAATGTGGCGGAGGACAGCAGCTGTATGTTATTATTGGAGAGATCTCTGCGACAGGTACGATTTCAGTAACAGGTGGGAGGTATCAGTGGTTAGCCAATGGATGATTAGTTGATAGCACGGATCAACAACTCAAATGCACATGCGGTTGGGTATTTACAGGCAATGTCCCAAACTACATATCGCCCTGGCTGGACCAACCGCTATGGAAGTGAACACATACATCACTAACCTTAGTCCATTCTGATATTTATGGACGATCTCAAACTACTGGAAGCTCAGACAATCATTAAGATGTAAAGACATACACGACAATTGGATATTGTATTCTATATATATATATATACACGCATACACACACACACACACATACATATATATATATACTAATATATTTATATCAATATATGAATATATATATATATTTGTATATATGTACATATTTATATTATGTAGTATATACGTATATATAGTATATAGTATATATATATATATATATATAAGTATAATATATATATTATAATATAA
>NW_014040513.1:111798-118782 GCF_001186125.1 Sphaeroforma arctica JP610
AACTGTGGCTGTCGCAGTAGCTGACACACTAGGACTGGGACTGGGACTCGCACTTGCAGCGGACGTAGACGAAGGCGCGGGTGAACCAGTTGCACTTCCATTGACCGACAGCGTCGTGGTGGGTGTGGGTGAGGGTGAGGGTGTGGGTGAGGGTGTGGGTGAGAGACTCACCACAGCCGTGCGGAGCTCGGCCACGGTTATACTCTCATCCGCTTCGATGGTGGTGATGAGTGGGACGGCGTCTGTGGTGAAGGTGACCACCTGGCGTCTGCGGGCCCTGTCTGTCTGAGCGTCCCGCCACACGTCAAAGGCCCAGGACGTCCGGTCGTATGCGCCATAGTACGGCGACCCAACCAACCGCCACGCACTGTTTGTGTTGTCAGTGGCGCACGTGGTTACGGACAGGACTTCATCTGTGCTGTCGTAGTAGGCGATGTATATGAGACCGTTGGCCACGCCCATCCGCAGATCGTATACGCTGTTGGTAGTGGAGATAGGCCCGCAGGAGACCTGGGTGGCGTTCGTGGCTGACCCGGTGGGGCGCCGCTGCACCTGGATCACCATGGCAACCGTGTCCGAATGGGCTATGTATATGTACGGTACACTCCCGTCCGCCTGCACCTCGTCTCGGGACAGGGCAAACTGTCCCACATTACTGGCGGTGTATATGGTAGATACCCCCCCCCCTTCATGCCGAGCTACTACCAGCGGCCACGACGCCGTCGGAGACTCAGGCACCGTGGCATCAGTCACCAGATAGCCCCACACCGGACTGCTCTCATCGTACACCCCTTTACAGTACCTGACCGGACCGGTCCCAGTCTGGAAGGGCGAGGACAGCCATGTGTCCGAAACCGGGTCATAGGACCGGGCCTGGACCGTGTTGTCCTGGCTGTATACCACCAACAGGGCAAACCCGTGGCTCGAACCGGACCGGATGGCCAGGTCAAAGTACTGGACTCCCCCTACACTGGAGATGTCGTTCCCCACTTGCGCAAACACCCCCGCACCGGTGAGCTGGTACACACGAAGGAGCGCGTCCAAGCGCAACAGATAGAACACAGTGTCCCCGGAGGTAACCACAGCGGCAGGCTCAGTGCCGGTAGTCGCAGCGGTTAGGCCTGTCACATCGGCGACCGCCGTGGCGCTGGAGGTCAGGAACGTGTACCCGTCTCCGCTCTCGCGGAAGTAGACGCTGTAATAGTCTGCCCCCATGGTTGCCATGCCAACGCCCGCCTTCCGCACGGACGTATCGGCGACGGTGGTTCGCACCCACGTGCTCTGCCCACACGCAAAGGTTTTGGTACCGGTCCCAGTACACACCTCATCCGGGGCGCAGGGGTTGGAGGCACAGGCACCCGGGGCGGTGGGGGAAGGGGTGGGGGTCATGCTTGGTGTAAGGCTGGTGGTAGGCGAGTGGGACAGTGTAGGGGACTCAGAGAGGGCTGGGGTACCCGAGCGACTGACAGACCCACTCGGAGTGGTGGTGGGGGTGGGGGTGGGGGTGGGTGAACGGCTGTCGGGGGTATGAGTGGGTGAGGCTGAGTTGGAGGGGCTGGTGCTGGGCGTGAGAGAGACAGTGGGTGTGACTGTGGGTGTGGCAGTTACGGTGGGGGCGACAGGTACACACTGTGCTTCCGGTGCATATGTTAGGGGTGTCAGGAGTCCGGGCGGTTCGGTTCTGTATGCAGGTAATGTAGTGTGTGTTAGAATATGGTTATGTATGTATGAAGGTGTATAATATATATATACATGTATACATACACACACACACACACACACGCCCACATAAACCCTAAAACATATACATACATAACATAAGAACCATCCATGAATTAATACATGTAGACAAACTATGCCCTTTCACGGAGACATACACATATGCTTGTCTGCACATAGCTGATAGAGCCAATGGGTTTTAGGGTTTTAGTGTGTCATACATACCTTGTAGAGCCCCAGATGCAGGTACTGTACTTGGTGTTTTGACTAATGTATCTGTAGTATGAAACAGAGAGCAAAAATTAGTGGTGAGAGTTGAGTACTTCTATTTATGTCCAAACTCCGAACCCTAAGCCTTTGCCACCGAGAACTGCTTAGGACAATTTGAGTCCCTCTGGCATCCTAGTGAGCGACCTTTCTTGCTCTATATAGTGGCACTGCAGTTTAGTGAATTGGACCGTATATGCCCTATAAACCTGGGATCCGTCAGACCCAACGGTTTTGGGTAATGTATGCCCATTACTTTGGCCCTTCCAAATAGATACATATCAATCTGGAGTACCCCATACACACTCAGCCCCACACAATCCACACGTCGGAATAAGCCTAGTCCGCCTACTGGCACATCAGGGTTTTAGGGTTTTGGGGTTTTTGAGAGGGCAGGCAGCTCCACAGGGTGTCGGACACTTGCAGTGCCGGCTCATACAACAGGCCCAGTACCTGCTCTCATATACACGGTTGGTGGCTACAGGAGAATAAGCTCGAGATGTTTGGTACTTACAGATAGTTCAGGTTGTTCAGGCCCTCGAACACTTGGTACGGCAGAGTGGCCAGAGCATTGTTCTGATCTCCAATCATCAGATAAGACAGCGCCTTTGTGCCGCTGAAGGTGTCTTGCTCAATCACTTTGAGCCTGTTGCCGTATAGATACCTGGTGTGTGGTGTGTAGTGCCACGGGGTTTATGGGTACGAGTGTAGGTAGGTATACATGTAGGTAGTTTCAAGAGTAGGTATACATGTATGTAGCTTGATGTGTGGGTAAACGTGAAGGTAGTCGTAATAGTAGCTATTCATGCAAGGTAGCTGTGTGTGCAGGTATACATGTAGGTAGTTTTATGTGTAGGTATCCGTATATGTAGTTTTTTTGTGTAGGTATACATACATGTCGCTGTGAGATGACTTAAAATATCAAAAGAACACATCCAAACCCTGAATATCCGACAAAGGCATGTACGCCAGCAGGGACCTTGGGCATCAGGAGAAGCCGATTCAGAATAAAACTGAAGTGGAGTGCTCAAGAAACGTTCGGTACTTACAGTTCCGTTAACGCCGCCAAATTGTCAAAGAGGCTGGCAGGGATGTAGTGGATCTCATTGTAGTGGAGATACCTGTGTGCATTGTGTGTGTACAAAGGGATAGATGGAAGAGATGAGCGGTTGTGGAGTGTTCCATTGTAATTTATATACCTGTGTGTGTATTGTGTGTGTACGGTTGTAGAGTGTACCATTGTAATTTAGATACCTGTGTGTGTATTGTGTGTTTATATACCTGTGTATGTATTGTGTGTTTCATTGTAATTTATATACCTGTGTGTATTGTGTGTGTATTGTGTGTGTACGGTTGTAGAGTGTACCATTGTAATTTAGATACCTGTGTGTGTATTGTGTGTTTATATACCTGTGTATGTATTGTGTGTTTCATTGTAATTTATATACCTGTGTGTGTATTGTGTGTTTATATACCTGTGTATGTATTGTGTGCTTCATTGTAATTTATATACCTGTGTGTGTATTGTGTGTGTATTGTGTGTGTACGGTTGTAGAGTGTACCATTGTAATTTCGATACCTGTGTGTGTATTGTGTGTTTATATACCTGTGTATGTATTGTGTGTTTCATTGTAATTTATATACCTGTGTGTATTGTGTGTGTACGGTTGTAGAGTGTACCATTGTAATTTAGATACCTGTGTGTGTATTGTGTGTTTATATACCTGTGTATGTATTGTGTGTTTCATTGTAATTTATATACCTGTGTGTGTATTGTGTGTTTCATTGTTATTCAGATTCCCGTGTGTGTATTGTGCGTGTACAAAGGGACAGATGGAAGATATGAGCTGTTGTGGAGTGCTATTGCAAAAAGTTCTGGTCTCCAATCCACAGCATGGTCTTCAGTTGCTTGAGGCTATGGCTATGGCTGAGGCTATAGTTTAGCATTCGGGAGAGCAGTCTCCTTCGTGGACTGCAAAATGCCTACTACTGTGATACGGAACTAGCGTGTGCTGGTAGGCATCCTTCGAACTCACTCTGGCATAGGGTTTTAGAAAACCCTGGACAATGTGGCGAGGGAATAAACACGAAGAAAAACCCCCTGAAAACCCCGGTTTGTAGGACCCGAAACTTCAACCGCAGTTTT
The DNA here is from genome assembly GCF_001186125.1 of Sphaeroforma arctica JP610. Taxonomy (NCBI): domain Eukaryota; class Ichthyosporea; order Ichthyophonida; genus Sphaeroforma; species Sphaeroforma arctica. Next base: position 115,931 of record NW_014040513.1, read on the forward strand.
TAATTTAGAAGGCTTTGGCAGGGCTTGCATTTTGGATCAGGCACTGAATGGGGATCACTGGGGGCTACGGTACTATGCTCGGCCAAACAAACGGTCTACAATGTTACCAAAAACTATGATTCGTCACTGCTTCTTATTTTTTTTAGGAAGGAGGAGTTAAAATTGATAACCCAAATTCTCGGCCAAACAAACGGTCCGAATGTCCCAAAACCCACAAGATCAAATACGGGACTTATTAAACCCTAAAACCCTTATACTCTGGTGGGACAGTGAGTTGGACAATCAGAAGACTACAGACTATTATGTCAAGAATCCTAAACCCTTAACCCTACACTCTAAGAAGATTATAGGACGATAGACCAAACGCAGAACCCAAAAACCCAACACTGAATAAGCGACATACATTGTAGAGATGAATATGTTGTTATCAAATAGTCCCGCCGGCAGTTCTGTCAGCGGATTATTAGCGATGTACCTGCGCAGATGCAAAGGAGTAGCACCGGCATTTGCATGTGTGAGTTTGGGTCATTTTAGGGCCATTTGTTTGCGAAGAGGTACATATATTTAAGAAGACAATAGCTCATATACATGATGATGACTGGCGAAAATTATATATATATATATATTAATATTATACTTTGAATTATTTTTATATACATACATACATATATACATATATATATATATATATATATATATATACATATCGTATATACTATATAATATATATATATATATATATGTATATGTGTATGTATATATATATAATATATATACACATATATATGTAATATATATATATATATATGCATACGCACACGCACATGCACACACACACACATATATATATATAAAACCGAAGTTGACTTACACGTAAGACAGCTGGGTGTTCTTCTGAAACAGCTTCGACGGAAGGCGTTTGAGGTCGTTCGCTTGTAGTTGTCTGTGGGACGAAACAATCACAACTCTGAGCAACCACAATATTCTTCAGCCATTGGCGGTACAGATGCCTCGCAGATGGTAGGTAAATAAACCACTCGCATACACCAAACAACCCTAAATGCTAAACCCTAAACCCTAAAAGTGAAAGCAGAAAGCAGACACAACACAGCTGCACCCACACCATATCGAGACTGCGAGGCAGACGGCAGTACCAGCAACCAGCACACTCGAGCTAAGGTAAATAGAGAGTATGTCCACTCCAAGCTCAAATAGACATGTGCATGTATGGTATGGTCACGTTATATTACCGAATAAACCAACAGAATAATAAAACAATCGATACACGTGTGCATGGTTAACGCGGAGTCACCACGTACTCAGTCAGAAGGCCCTGAGAGTAGACGCAAAAACCTATAACACGCTGTATATACATGTAAATAGGAGTATACCCGTCAATACAACTATATTTATAATAAAATTATACTTTTAAAGTAAATAGAAACCTTATATATTCCTCAGCTTCACAGGGTTTACATATAAATACATCTATACTGGGACAATCATCATATACATTTAAACAGTTCTCGTAAATAGAAACCTTATATATTCCTCAGCTTCACAAGGTTTAATACATCTATACTGGGACAATCATCGTATACGTTAAATAGTTCTCGTAAATAGAAACCTTACATATTCCTCAGCTTCACAAGGTTTACATATAAATATATCTCTACTGGAACAATCATCGTGTACGTTTAAATAGTTCACGTAAATAAAAAGCTTACATATTCCTCAGTTTCGATAGTCCCACGAATGCGTCTGCCCTCAGTGACCACAGCTTATTGTACGACAAACACCTGTGTCAGTGAAAAGAAGGTTATTGTACGATAAATATAGTGTCAAGAGAAGTTATTGTATGACAAACACCTGTGTCAGTGAAAAAAAGGTTTTACTAAACGACAACTAGTTCTGCGTGGAAACCAAAAGCTATTAAAGTACGACAAAAACAATTGAAATACGGCAAAAACAATTAAAATACGACATAACAATTAGCATACGACAAGCAAGTGCATGTGGATATGAAAGCACCGACGTTTATTGTACGACGAACATCACTGTGTGGTAGAGTCAAGCGGATTTATGGTACCACAAACCACTGTGTGTGGACACCAACGCAACAATAATATGGCAAGCAAACACACGTGGTCATATGAGGACCACACTGTAGTACGACAAACATCTGTTCAAGCAGCCCAATGGTACAGCTGATGGTAGGTAAGATATCGTTGCCATAGCATCCCCATTTCAACGAGACGAGGACACTTACAGACGCTCCAGTAGCGAATTGCTGTCAAACAGTCCCTCCGGCAGCTGTCCAAGGTCGTTGTGGTCCAGGGACCTAAAAAAAGGTGCAAGGACAGGGTGTAGATTGTCCGGTTTATATTTAATACTTACAGCGACACAATAGAGGAAGAGAAGGAGTAGTAGGTGACAGTAAGAAAGGATAGATACTCAATCTTGATGTTTAGGTTTTTAATTAAAACCCTAAAACCCTAAACTCGATATATGTGTGCAGTTGTTGGTAGAGGTTACAGTAAAGGACTTAGGGTTTAGGGTTCTACGTAGAGCTTTTGAGTAGATTTCTTGATAAAGACCTTTGCAGAGGTCTAACTAGGCTGTAGGAGTGTACAGAGGTTAATGACTCATACCACGATGATGAAGGTTTCAATTGGCAAGTGCGTCACAAGATTAAAGGGCTTGCATATAGCTGAATGTGTTCCAGGGCCATACGGTAGCAGTACACGCACTCAACACACACACACACACATGTATATATATATATACGGTATATATATATATATATATACATAATAATATATACTCTATATATATATATGCATATATATATA
>NW_014040513.1:122583-124599 GCF_001186125.1 Sphaeroforma arctica JP610
TCTCTGGAATTTGGGTAAATCGGGCGCCAGAAATCGTCCTGTAGGTATTTGAAGTGATACAAAAGGAGTGTTTAGTAGGTAGTAATTTAAACGACATCAATGGGAACATATGAGAATATGGTAGGTAAAATGGTAACCAATAGGATACGGTATGCCTGGGCTTATAGTGAGAGGTGTTATATTTATAGTTAGAGTAAATATAAGAGTAGAGGAGTGATACGTATCAAAATACACCGCCCGGAAAGAGTGGACGCAGACGCAGGCAACGACCTATACCCAACAATCTAAAAATAGTCCGCCAATCAAAAGGAAAGTTGCGGAGGCTAGGGAGTCCCTAACGATGCACCAGTTCTATAATTAGACTGAGTAGAGAATATATTAATAGCACGCCAATGAATCCTGGTTGATAGAGTCGAACAGCACGCCAATAGGAAGCGCTTCAATTGGATTGCTAGAGAGATTGATCTATAATTAGACATGGTGGACAATCTATATATAGTAATTCTATAACTAGACATGGTAGACAATCTATATATAGCACGTCAATCAAAAGCGACATACAGAGACGACAGACTGAATAGATCGTCAAACACGCCGACCGGAAGCGCTTCGATGGGGTTGTTGGTGAGAGAGATGGTGGTCAGATATTCCAGACCATTGAAGGCATCCGCACTGATATGTCTGATGCGTCTGTAACCGAGATACCTGCAGCAACACGCACATATAGGACAAATAAAGAGGAGTGAGGGAAAGTGGTATATACAAAAACATGGAAAGGTATAGTCATTTACGCAGAAATAACACGTGTGTATCACAGAGATACTTGTAGAAATACAGACGTACAGAACGATCGAAGCAGAAATATTGAACACGTGATTCCCAATTTAGAACGATATGATATATATATTTGCTTAGTATACTAAATATATGGATAGCCGGTAGTTTATATATATAAATATATTAATACACACACATATATATATAAATATATATACATGCGAACACATATATAGATACAAGAACACACACACACACACAGATATATATGAATATAGAGTACTTACAGGGATCTACAGTTGTCCGGCACATAATTCTTATCGTTGCAGTTGACCAGTGTATAGTCATCTGAGCTTCCGGAGAGTCGCAGATCTCCACAATTAGTAGTCAACCGTGCTACAAAAGGTTGTAGGTAGTTCAGCAATTCGTGTATTAGACACATAGAATATAGTACAAATACATCATATTTCCAGTACTCTCACTCAATTATACTTTACCTTGACAAAATCAATATCCCCTTATATGAACAACATACTTCCAACAAAACCGGCGCATTTGACCTCTGGTGATGGCGACGGCGTTGGGGACGGCAGTGCTGCAGAAGTACACGGACCACTCTCACCAGAAATGTATATTAAGTAGTATACACTGGTTGTAGGCAGAGGAGCTCTATAACAGACAGATGAGAATTGGGTTAGATAGTAGGATATTTATATATATATATATATACATATATATATATATATATAATATAATAATATCTATTTAAAAATATACAAGTATATATATATATACGCATAAGCTTATCCAGAGAAGATGTACGTTAATATACACGCAATTTGCACGCAGCTCCACTGGCATACCTTCTGTTGCCCCAGATACAACTGCTGACCGGGCTTCGAGTGTTCAGGTTCACTGGCGAGCGTACGGTTATGCTTCTGTGTATCGTAGTGATATCAAGAAAATGGGTATGTGGTTAATGTAAACGTTCATGTTTAGTATAAAACACCAAACAAAACGAGATAATCACATGTTGTGTATGTAAGGATATCTAGATTCATTCGAAGCGGAGTGTGTCTTTATATATACATATATAATCCTATATATATATATATATATATATATATAAACATATATATATATATATATATATACATATATATATATATATATATAATTAAACATATATATATATATATATATATACATAAACATATATATATATATATATATACATTT
>NW_014040513.1:141404-144495 GCF_001186125.1 Sphaeroforma arctica JP610
TTATACTATATATATATATATATATATATACTATATATATATATATATATATAATATAGTATATATATATATATATATATATATATATATATATGTATATCCATATACACATCCATATATATGTGTATGTATATATATATATATATATATTTGTATGTATATATGTATATATATACATATACATATGTATATATGTATATATATATATATATATATATATATACGCCTGAAAATACACAAACCAATACATAATACATCTACACCGATACGCGCCAGTCCATATGTACACACAACACCTACCCGCTGGTACCACCCACTCCTGACTTTCACCCAATTCGACTTCAGAAGCACAAGGGCGTGTGCTGCCTCCAGCCTTCAACTTGACAGTGCCGACTGTACGGAGTGGCAAACAGGTCATCTGCGCACTGTCTGCGGAGATGCGCATGAAATTGGCTTTGGAGTGTGTGAAGACACAGCTGGGAAGCGAAAGTTCGGTATCTTCGAGGTGGTTTCCCCGCAGGACGCTGCGTTGGGTGTATACGTGGGGTGATGGTAGGATTAGGGTCGTGCTCTCGGATGAATATGGAGGAAGGTTAATTGTATGAGAGTCGTTTGTAGCAAAAGGCTTTTGATACATTTTTGCCGATGTCGTTGCAAAGTAAGGAGATGAACACAAGAAAGATGGCATGAACGCAATACATACACCGAGAGTGCACGTTCGGTATACCCATATGCGTACTACATGCATTGAGTGTCACGAGTGGTGTGCAGATACGTGACACCAACCACACTACTAGGTATACTAGGTACTACCACATACACTAGACACTACATACATGCATAACAACCACACTACTAAGTATGCTGAGTACTACCACATACACTAGACACTACATAGATGCATAACTACCACACTACTAAGTATACTAGGTACTACCACATACACTAGACTCACACTAACCACACTACTAACTGTACTAAGTACTACCACATACACTAAACACTACATACATGCATAACAACCTCACTACAAAGTATGCTAGGTACTACTACATACACTAGGCACTACATACATGCATAACAACAACACTACTAAGTATACTAGGTACTACCACATACACTAGACACTAGTTATATGAGCACCATCCTGGGAAGAAGGCCCAGGTCGACCCCCCACATACATTGATGACAGCACTTCGTTGGCAATGAATATGCCTTTGGGTAGACTGGCCAGCTGATTGCTCGACAAATCCCTGGAGAACGAAGGTGTAACATCCAATGCATGTGAGTAACTGATTGCTTTGAATAGAAAGAGATAGTAGCAATCTTCAGGGTCAGTTCAGGTGTTTATGTATACACACACATACACGCACACACATATATATATATAAATATATCTATATAAATATATATATATATATACAACCTCCACTCCAGGAAATTTTAAGTACGCCATGATACACAATCGATGACTTACAAATAGAACAGCCGATAATAATATATATATATATATATATATATATATATATATATTTATATGTATATAAATATATATATATATATGTATATATATATATATATATATATATATACAACCTCCACTCCAGAAATTTTTAACGCCATGATACACAATCGATGACTTACAAATAGAACAGCCGAGAGTTGCTCGCAAAGAGACCGGCCGACAAACTGGTGATCTGGTTGCCAGATAAGTTGCTGTGTTGCAAAAGGACAGGAACGTTGTCAATGACTCATTGATGTAGTATAGAGTATAGTTTAACTACCAAAAGTAAAACCAACCCGGCTACTTGTGCATTGGAGTGCTGTAGTATAGTTAATGGTATCGTCTTTAGATTCGGTATGAACTGTGAATGGCAACGTACGTGCAGAATGGCTTTACGGCACGAAGGTGTGCACATAGGAACGAGAGACGGATAGGTCGAACTTACATATACTCCAGATTCGGGAAACTGGCAAACAGGTTAGAATCGACGCTTGTGACGCCCCGGCTGCATGGAATAGAAGGTAGTGTGTAATTCAGCTGAGATAGGAAGTTGTGTTGATTGGCTGTGCTTGGGATGTGTATGGTTCGATAAAGTATATGGTCAGCCTGACATAGAATACTCGTGTATATGGAAGTGGTCTCTAAGGTTCGTTGAAAGGTGGTTAGGACTGAATGCATGACTGTATGCGTATATGTATGTATGTATGGATGTGTATGTACATTGACGAAAATCAATATATATATATCATGTATGTGTGTGATTATGTATATGAAAATATACCTATAACATTAATTAGTAGCGTATATGTATGTATGGATGAGTATGTACATTGATGAACATCAATATATGTATCATGTATGTGTGTGATTATATATATGAAAATATACCTATAACATTAATTAGCAGCGTATATGTATGTACGTATGGATGTGTATGTACATTAAAGAATATCAATATATGTATCATGTATGTGTGTGATTATGTATATACAAATATACATATATCATTATTTAATAGCTCGTGCTCGATACCAGGGAAACAAAAGATGCTTTTCTGGAAGATTTGGATGTCGAATAGTCCCAAGTTACAAATTGGCCATGACTGTATAGTACAGATTACAAACCATATACATATGTATATACATTTACATATACATATACATATACAAATAGATATAAATATATATATTAAAATATATATATATATATATATATAAATATATATAAATATATATATATACATATATATAAATATATATATATATATACATATTTATATATATTTATACATATATACATATATACATATATACATATATGTATATATATGCATTATCTACAAATATACACATACACATACATACATACATATATATATATATATATATATACGCATATATATACATCAATATATTATGAATTATTTATTCATATATATATATATATACATATATATATATATTTATATACTTATATATATATATTTATATATAATATGTGTGGGTGTGTGTTTGAGCGCATAAATATAAATATATATATATATATATATATATATGTATGTATTGATGCACAATTATATAGATATGA
>NW_014040513.1:147457-149645 GCF_001186125.1 Sphaeroforma arctica JP610
TGTGTGTGTATATGTGTGTGTGTGTGTGTGTGTGTGTGTGTTTAAAGATATTTACAAATCTGGGCAAAGAAAAACGCATAATCACATACACACATACACGTAAACAACCAGACGCTACATACTAGGGGACGTCGATCATGGTGCACTTTGCTTTGTTGTACAGTTGTCCTGGGCTGGTTTTACACTGGTAGAGCAAGCCATCGTCCACAAGAAAATCGCCACATGACGAGAATGTTTGAATGAGTTCTGCACAAGTAACGTACAAGAGATAGTGAGCGTATGCACTCGAACCATATGATAGAGTGAGCCGTAAAAGAAACGTGCACAAACATATACACATACATAAGTACGAACATACATCCGCATATAGATAAAAGACAAACATGCACATGAATATGTGCACAAATGCACATAGATGAATATTTACAACAGACGCGTGTGACTAGCTACAAACATACACATTGCTAAACGTATACAAACAAACACATAGGTAAATATGTACAAACATACACGTATAAATATACACAAACATACACATAGAGAAGTATATACAAACCTACACATGGATATATGTGTGCTTACATACACATAGATCAATACGTACAAACATACACATCGCTGAACATATACATACATACATACAGGTGAATATGTACAACCATATATATAGATGAACATGTACCAACTCACATTCAACATATATATATCCCGACAGCAGGACTCACCTCCTTTGCAGTCGCCATACTCATAGTTCACCACCCCCTCGGTATTGTCCTCCGAGATACTCAAGTCAGTGGTACGACGCCTACGAGTACCTGCAAGCTCTAGACTTCCCCAGGCCGTCGACGTAGGTACAACAATGGTGTATTGCCCATCCGCCAACCCCGCAAACACATACGCACCATTCTCGTCCGTTACCGCAGTCCGGAGAAAGGCCGGATTAGAGGCCTCCAACAAATGCAGCAACACCCCCGCCACGCCGGCATGGGTCGTACCCTGAGTCAGTTTGCCGGAGATGGACCGTTTGCGATCAAAAATAAAGACTACACTGGTCAGTGGTACTCCCTCGGCGATCTCCAGCTCCACTCGCGCCGGTGACTTAAGTGTGTATTCAGCTTCCCACAGAACACCCTCGCCCGATACCAACGCCAGCACATACTTCCCATTCGCCAAATCGGTGTATGAGAACACGCCGTCGTTATCTGTGGACACGGTATTTATCTCTATTCCATCGTCGGTTGTCAGGATAAGCTCTACGTCACTTATAGCCTCCAGGTCGCGCGTCTGCGTAGCACCGCCGATCTCACTCTCGGCGGCATAAACTATGGGTATACTCGGTGTAGTGACACCAGCCAGAGCCACTACGATCTCTACATCGGTGGCCTTGTTGAGACCCTCCACCTGTGTGCATTGGAATGGAAGGTGTGCAAATACGTTGAGGTTGATAACACAAATAAGTATACGTCGATGAAATATGTTAAGTTCCGTTTCCAGCCCCATAATATGAAGGAATGAGTAGGGCAGCTTTGTAATCACTCGCCGTGTGATTATTTAACTGACTCGAACAGCAGGTCAGGTGTCCCGCATACTATCGTAGTCCCCATGTGTTAACTGCGCTATGAAGTATAGACAAGGCGATCGGCTATTGATATGCCTAAGCAGGATGTGAGTTAAACCGACCTGTTCTGGTGCTTCGATAGTCCATGTCCCTGGCCCTACTAATGCAGTCCAGGTGCCTTCGAGATTAGTGAGTACAGCCACATTTTCTGCTTCGGGATCATTGCTGACTAATTGTATTTCGACATCCGTTAGAGTAGCACCAGACACTTTAACGGCTGTACCGGAGAGTGTACCTATATTATTAATAATCACAAATGTTAGTGGTCAGTTGGTACGGATGTTGCCAGTATGGTTCGCAAATGGCCATGCCACCAATTGTGGTAAAATCATGATTGTAAAGTAATGTTTCAGTACCAATAATAAATACGAATGTATATGTATCTACAACATATGGTGTGAACTTCATGACGTAAACAGCTGCGGATGTTACTATGCGGTGTACCGAGCACCCCCCACGTTTTAGTGGCACTTGCATTTTACCTCTCAGAATTATTACAACGTTAAGGGTTATGTTGATACACACAAATATACATATACATATACATATACATATACATATACATACATA
>NW_014040513.1:150229-165984 GCF_001186125.1 Sphaeroforma arctica JP610
CGAGATATATAACCCTAAACCCTAAAAACCTAAAACCCTTATATATGTGATCGATATAATGACCATGTACTGATCTATGACACGTAGGAATACTCACCTTTGCCACAATTGTTAGCGGTCGAACACAACGAAGTCTGCAAATGAATGTTATATCTAATACAAATGCGCATATATGGACACACCAATTGTAGGATCATCTTCCGGACATGGCTCAGAACAGTCGGTGAAACCCCCAATCGACGATAGCGTATCATGACAGCAGCTTTCTACAGGGCATGTGGCAACTATGGGTGTACTGAAACCGAGACCTCCCTCAAGCAAATCTCCAGGGGTGCAATGGGTGTCTGTATTGTTACATCCAGCTGCATATGCACATCCACCGACTTGTTCGACACATTTACGGCCAGATGAATTGGGCACCATATTTGCATCACATTGCAAACATACGGACAGGCCTTGTGATTGTCCGAATACCAGACAATTATTTGGAGGCAGTGCTTTTTCTTCTTCAGTCTCCACGACACAACTCTGGTCACAAACCGTAAAGTTGACACCGATTGCGCTTGTTTGTGGTTGACAACAGTGCTCTATCGGGCATACAGGTACGATCGTTGTGTTGTAGCCGTTCTCATCGCCTAGATAAATCCCTGACGGTCCGCAAAAACTCCCCAATGTGTAGTTACATCCTGCCCCACTGCGACATCCTCCAATATATAAGTCGCAAGTAGTGCCGAGTACACTAGGAATGTAGTCAGGATCACATTGCACACATAGTATCATGTCGCCCTCCATGCGTGTTTGAAAGCAGTTTTCAATAGCTTGTGGCTCTGGTTCATCAGGACACGGGTTATCGCATGCTGTAAAACCTACCAGTGATGGTTTTGAAGTCTCTGGAAAGCAACACTGCGCGAGGGGACAAACGGCCACAACTGGCGACGTGTAATCCACTAGTCCATTGTAAATAGAAGATGGCCCGCAGAAATTTATCAAGTTATACAGCTGGCACCCTATAGACTCGGGGCAACCTCCAACCACATGCTCACAACTTGTACCATTGGAATTAGGGACCATATTCGCATCGCATTGCAAACAGACAGACGTGTCACCAAAGCAAGCGTAATTAATACAACCTGGGATGGTGTTACCCACGCTGCAAGGAGCTCCTGCCCATACTCTGCCTACATTGAATAGTGATGTGCCAACTATCCCTTTCTTCAAACTCTCGTCCGATCCAATCGGTGATATAGCTTGTAATAATGCGCTTTCAAACCCTTGCAGACATACAGTATCGCATACTGTGAGAACTAACGTAGTCGTCGACGTTAGATGTAGGGACACGCCGTTATCAGGTGAAAGGTATATGTCGACGAGCGAGATACTGTCAGGGTGACATGGTCCGTTGCTACAGGCTTTTTCGGTGAGGTCAGCAACGATGCGCTGTGCCGCGGTATCGTTGTGCATCAAATCTCCACTCCAATAAATTTCAACTGTACTGCATTGAATATTGTCAATGGCACATTCTTCACCTACTACATACGTGACGGTAACAGTTGACGTTTCAACGTGCGTGGAATACACATTTTCGATTAAACTTGTGTCGGTGATGGGCTTTATGGCTTCAGCTAAAGAAATATATTTGCTAGTGGTGCCTGACTTGTCTACCACTGAGTTTGGACCAAAGTCTCTTAGCTTCGGAAAATCTGCGCATACCACGCTCACAGCCAAGAATGTAACAAATGCGTAGAGCAAACGTTTACGAGTGTATCCCGTCATACTAAAAAGAATTGTTCAACAACCGAGTAAAATGTAAAATCACGCAATATCTCGTGCATGGATTTAATGAGCCAAATCTTTCTCGCTCCCTTCATATACACCTAATATGAGATATCTACAAGAATCGATACACTACTTCTACCGCTACGCTGTCTCTGAAGAGAACTATCTAAGTCGAGAGTGGAACGAGGAACTTCAAAATATAAAATTCATGCTAGATTGAAAAGATTTTTCAAAAAGAAAATATGCTGCATTGTTATTTCTAGAAGAGTGACTTTCACTTGGCACGTTGTCAAGACTACTACTCAGTCTCGTGTTCACATTGGTCATTCACAATCCAAGGCGGTGTATTCGTTTTCTTGCATCACTTGCGGGCTGCGGCTTCTCACACAGTTGACGGCCGAGTCGATCTCCTGTGCGTTTGTCTCTGTTTTTTCTGACCAAAGATAGTTTTTTAGTGTGACTAGCGAGCGTATATTTACATACAACTGTTATTTTTTTACACATTGATTAGGTATATGCTACATATTTTTGAAATATCCGATATATATCTCGATATTAACTATGAAGCCTGTGGAATAGAAGGCGATCTCTGGTAGAGGGTACATCCAATTTATATATATATATATATATATATTTAAACAAAAGACGCCCATTTTCCTGATTTCGTGACGTTCACAGTTCACAGTTCACACTTCACACCCCTGGAAGGTCACAATGGAACTTGGTCCAAAATCATTAGCTCCCAGATGATTTTCAGCTCTGAAGTGCGACATGCCACAACGTCTTATGTACTTCGTGGGCTTCTGGATCTCTTCCAGCCTCCGCTGCCACAGTTGTCTATACTCTACACTCATGCAGATTTTTTTTTAAACAATTGTCTAAATTAGGCGTTTCGGATGTGCTGTGGTTTACAGTCCCCCCCCCCCGCTGGTTTTTGGGACTTCGAGTGCATTTGTGGCTATTAACTTCAGGTGTATTTTCGACACATGCGGACCTGTTTTGGACTGCCACACTAAAAAGATATATACGTAAAATATTGGCACAGTTCTGAGTTTGGTATTCAAAACTGATGACTATACAAAGAGGCCTTCCGTTGTTGGGTTCATTTTGGGCGAATTTGGCTTCATATTGACTTTGAATTGGCTTCATATTGGCTTTTAGTTGGCTTCAAATTGGCTCCAAATTAGCTTCATATTGGCTTCATATTGGCTTCATATTGGCTTCTGGCTTCATATTGGCTTTATATTGGCTTTTAGTTGAGTTCAAATTGAGAAAACGTGTTTTTTTAAGTATTGAGAATTTGAGACCCAATCCGGAATGAAACCCTATGGGTACAAATAGAGGTCAGGACAAATTTGTAAGTCAAAAGTCCCCCCCCCCTCTGGTTTCCGGACCCTCTCTGGTGGCTAAACCAAAGTAGCACATCCGAACCGCCTAAAGCGGTGTAGCACTTGTCAATTTAACGACTATTCAACCCAAATGTGAAATGATCCAGTCCGACTATAAGTACTACTCGCTGGCACTCCGAAGGCTACTATCAGTACTCGAAAGCATGGAATGCCGCAGCCCGCATTGCAAACGATAAAATAATAAGTACAAAACAAAATCAGTCATTACTCAATTATTGTCATGTTGTTCGTCTGTAACTCTGTATCAGACGATCATCAATCTATATCAGTCCGTCGAGCCTTTCCGGCTGTGACACTGACTCGAGTGTACAACTTCGCGACTTGACCGTTGACACAAGAAGAGCTGAAGGCCTGTCCGGCCTGTTGGCGATGCTAAATCATATTTTGTATTTGTATTTTTGATTCTTTTTCAAAAAGAATCTCCCTGTTCACTGTGTTCAGTGCATATTGAGTTTTCGAGTCTAATTTATTTAGAATGAAGGCTATGATTTTCGGAATTTCGGCTAAATATTTGTTTTGATTTGGGGATGGTTTTTTTTAATGAGAATTTGTTTTTGAAAATGGGTCTGTACTAAAAACAAAATGAAAAATAGATTTTTTTTTACAAAATAATAGATATAAAATAGGACAACGGCCCTATTTTAATTTGACACAAAACAGTAAAGGTATTTTTCAACTTTGAAACGCAACCGTAAATATCATAAACTTAGAAAGTATTTAGGCGAAGTACGTTAGTTTATGTACTTTTTTTTTTGGATAATAACGTAAAGCCATTTTTCCGAGGGTCTGGAAATCTCTGGGACCCTCGGAAAGTTGACTCGAAATAGTATAATTCCATTTTTTGTGAAAAATCGTTCCTGTACATTCATTGGTCCACAACTATTTTGAGGCAACTATTTCGGTGAACTATTTTTCGATTATTTATACGGGCCCGCCGACGATAGGCGACACCAAAAAACCGCTTTTGTTTAAAAAACAAATACTGAGAGCCTGAGGCAAACCATTCATAATTTGTTTTTTAGAAACAGATTCAAAAATATGAATACATAGAGCGCGAGCGACGAGGCCGTGGACCCCCTGACCCTGGGGCCTGGCGTCTGCCGTCTGGCGAGACTTTAGACTCGAGTACTGTACTGTATGTAAATATTCGACTCACTTTCGAGACTCGAGACTCGAGGGCCTCATACCATTTTTTTTTTAAGATTTAATGTCGTGACTCCTTGGCTGATGCAGTGATGGCCCTGTGTCTCTATGTCCGTTGAGGCTTATGTCCTATAGTTAGAGCACCTCGAATAGTAGTATCGTTCGCAAAAGACTCATATGCAATGTAAAATTGTAAATGACTAAGTGACAATGTACATATGTGTACTATGTACTGATGTACGTACTCTCTGTCTCTCTCTCACTCTATCTACTCTACAGTCTCTACTATTCTTCTCTCTTGTGAGAGAGTAGAGATGTCAGAAGAGAGAGAGAGTATGTAGTAGAGAGAGAGGGTAAAAACTAAATAGAGTGAGAGGGGACAACTAGAGTATAATATGCACTCTAATCACTCTCTCGGACTCTCCTGCATAGTAGAGAGAGATGTTGCGGTCAAAAGCCGATGACAATTCGGGGAGCGAACACTATGTACGCATATATATATATATATATATATATATATATATATTATGTTATATTTAAAAAACAGGCAATTCTCGATTTTGAATTTGTCTCGGACATCTTAGCAAAAATGCTTTGACTCTTTCTTTATGTTTTAAACAAAAAGGTTTTTAAAAAACCCGAGTGTTTACTATTTTAAAAATATGTATGCAACTGATTGTAACATACATAAATATACATACGTTATTACATAGTAAAGTGTAAATTACTAAAATACATACCTGGAAGTCTGGAACTTGATCGAAGCCTGGAATTTTTGGAAATAGAATTAGATGAGAGTACATAATATTGAGATTTGTAAGACAGTAAGACTGCGACAGTGCGACCACTATTGCTGCGGCCGGGTCTTGCGTATCTGAATTGTACATACTGATACATAGACTTGGATGTTTTCTTGTTTTTTTTTGTCGTGAGACTTGAGAATTGAGATCTCACAGTTTTTGCCCCGTTTGAGATCAAATTTCAAAATTTGCAGCCCTCTTCATTTTTTTTTCATCTGTCACAGTAGATTCTGAAATTCATCGAGCGCATTGCGCAGACCTGCTGGATCCTGATCACAGATCAGTGAATGTGACCAGTGATCTTGTTGTAAAGTTAAAATATCAGATTTATTAGACAGAAGGGCTTGTATTATACTCCTGTTCTCAATCTGAAAAAATAGTTGGATATGACGATATCGTAATAGTCCAAAATCGATGTTGATACGAGTCACGACTTCCGACGAATGTCTTTTATACGGCACTGGTGACAATACAACTAATAACCAGCTCAGGCCCAGTTTCCTACCAGTATCAAACTTGTACTTTTTCGAGTTTACTTTGCTTTTAAGATGTAATTGGCGTGATTTTAGCCCATTTATTGTCTTGTTGTATTAGTTCAACTGTAAAATCATGGGCGAATCAGATTGTCACGAGTGCCGTAAAAAGACGTTCGTGTACAGTGTACAGATGTACTCAGTACTGACCTTTATTTGTGAAAATGGCTCAAATTTGGATATGTATGTATTCGAGCAGACGTCTCTGTTATGTATAAATACAAACCCTACTCTACTACACGAAACTTGAAAAATCAGGGTATTTACTATAAACACTATTTACACAGGTATGCATACATCATTGCGATTTCAATTGGCCGTGTGGCGTGTTGTGAAAAAAGGCTAAACAAAACGGCCTACGGACCTGTCCGTTCTCCCTTAAATTTTACACTTCTAGAGGGTCATGACAAACCGCAAATCGCTCGGCCTGCCCCGGGCCCGGCTTTCAGGACTTTTCACGACATTTCGGAAAATATGGCCTGAAAGTAGTTTCAGACCATCCATTTTTTCGGTTGGTAGACGTTGTGGTTAGGGTCTACATATCGTTCACAATCTTTTTTGCACTAGTATATCAATGCACAGCATACTTCTTTGTCGCAAGACTTGATGTCCTTTTTCGTCTCAGTCCTTTAACATGGTAGCAGTACACATTATCGCCTGAAAATGTAGAAAAAACACACGGTGTTATTACAATCTCGCCCAATAGTCAACAGACTGAAAATTATACCCACCACTGACTGTATATGTGACCGGTGACCCTGACTATAAATATGCACATACATGTCGGAAACCCTATACTACATAAAATACTTACAGGCATATTGGAAACGTTTTAAACCTACGGCAGCAACGGTACTTTCCGACATGTCGTTATCTGGACAATCGCGAAACATTTATTGCCCCTGGCCCTTGGGCCCTTGGCCCTTGCACATTCGCGAGTTGCTTTTCTTTTGACATTTCTCACGATTTTTTAATGTTTTAGTCGTAAATATTGCTGTATGGTGCAGTTGCCATAAGATAGTTGGCCAAATGATCCCTCCTGCCTCGACCCACGGAGCTCGAAATAATGATCCGATTCGAGAGTTTGATAGCGGAAAATTCTCAGGGAGACCTGATCTGAAATATTACCCCAGGACACATTTTTGATATTGCACCTGTTTCAATACCTGATTCTGACTGATTTGGAAAATATTGGCCGTTTTTATTTCAGTATTCACCCTTCCAGTACGAATTTTGGACTTTTGAGGCCAGAAATCGACATGCCCGGTCATTTATAAGATCTGTCGAATTGTCAAAATATTGATATTGATATTCTTTCAGGTCGACAAGAATATTTGTGTGTGTGGCACGCACATTAACACTATCCTTGAGTTCAGTGCGCAATCACAGAAGTATTGATATTGAGTTCAGTGCAGCCCAGTAGTATTGATATTACATATGCGTATTTCTACCGAAGTTCCATTGTGAGTGCAACCCCATCGAGCGATAGTGGGGCCGAGCCAAGTTTGAAGTGCGAGAAGTACACGATGATACGTGGGCAGGCCTTCAAAAACATGTCATCGAAACTCTGAACAATGTTAAGCTGGATACAATTAGATGCTTTGTGAGGGGTGCCTATCGTTACCTCGATTGCCAGCAAAAGGGTCTTACTCTGCAACTTGCAGCGTTTGCGAAAAATAAATATACTACTCATCGACGTGTACCTGAGAATGTATATGACATAGTCACCGCCGAGATGGCTAATAAGAAATGAGCCAGCAGAAGTTCAAGTAATTTTTTTTTTGCTATAACCCGGAGAAATTGTAACATGTTATCTTTTCTATAGGATAGACTTCTACTACCAAAAGACATTCTGTGATCAGTTCTGAGACAAGTGGGCATGGGCAGTGTCAATGTTGGCCACCCCAGGTCCATATTTTAGCCATTATAAAAATGGCCGAAAATTCTTATGTTCTTAACCAGCCTTATCCCACCATACAACCCGATTTTGCGCACTCATTTTTTTTCTCGGTGTAATTCGCATTCTTATTTAAAAAAACATTTGCCCGACTATCTTAACTTCGTTTTTTTTTAAAGGCAACTGCAATATTTACTTTGTAGTTTTTATTTTTTATTTATAAAAAAACAAAAGCTTATTTTCTTCCCCCAGAGCCTCAGAGGCGTCAGGCAGCCGCCAGCTCAAGGGGCCAGCAATCAGCACATCATCGATATCAGATAGTACATACTTTTGGTTACATAGTTGTCTGTAGCATTGGACTTCAACTGAGGTTCGACTTCAAATCAAGAGTTGTGGGTGATTTCAAAGACCAATGATCAACCCTTACTAAGTCTACTGTAAAAAAAGTATTGGATATTTTGAAAACAATGCCTTTTCTTAAAAGAAACGTTTTTTTATGACTATTTTTATTTTACCAAAATCCACAGACAGAGGGATTTTATATTCGTCCAATAATCGATGTGTGAATATTTATATATAAAAATGTGTCCATTGTGGCACGCGGAAATTTGTCTGCCTAAAATTTGGATATGTGTGTATTCACTATTCTCGCGGACGTCTTTGTATACAAATTCGAAAAACATTATACAGATCCCACCTTCCTTTACAACCGCAACTTCTTGCATACAATTGCGACTGCTTGAATACATCACACAATATGATTTTTAAAGTTGGCCAACAATACGGCACTTACGGGAATCCACTAAGGGACCTGGTTAAGCGATCCCAAAAAAAAGACAAGTCGACACTCAGACCAGTAAATCACACCATTGCAATCAGCATAGATAGCGTGGGCAGTGAATACGGCATCATAGATTCATTCGGTCCTTTCTCTCACACAAGTACATGCACCGCCATATCACAGACACAGGCGGGATTGTGCAGGCCGTCCGTGAATACTCGTGGACCGGAGGTAGATCCCAAGGTACTAGTTAACACGTTAACGTTTTATTCTGGCTACAGGGGATATTGTGTAGCGGAGCATGAAGGCAATAAGAGGCTGCTCTGTCAGCATCCAGCGCCGTACGGCCATCCTCGTGAGTGTCGATAAGTATGGAGTGGTTATCTTGTTAATTGACGACGGGAATTTGAAATACAGGATAAGTTGGCACGAGATGGCTGATATTGATCATATGCACACAGATGGGACATCCACGCCATTGCGCAAACGGAAGCACAACAACTATATTGCACTACGATTAAAGAATAGCTCAGTATACGTGATCAATTCACTACAAATGCCTGAACTGTTCGCGTTAGTCGACAAATACATTCCAACAGGTTCAAAATGAATGCCAAATGAAGTACATAAGTAAAACAATTAAAAAAGAAAGGAGACATATTATAACAGTCTTTTTTTAGTTCAATTTAGAAGGCTACGTTCCTTTAAAAAAAGGAATTAACAATAGTTGCCGTCAAATGGTATGTTCTCTAGGCCTGTGTGTGTTGTAAATACATTTGTAGGCTGTAGTCTTCTCATGTACTATTGCCATCTATCGCTTGTCATCGGCCTTAACCACTTTTATCCTTTCGTCGTGTGTAGTTTTCGCCTACAGTGAAAGATTTCTTGGTAGTCGACAAGAAGGATATGTACCAATTCTACATATTTGAATAGTGTTTCAGGTATTTCAATGACATGTCCTATTTTTCAAAAGTATCTAGAATGGGTTGGTGGCTCATAAATACAATCAAAAAGAAATACTGGGATTTCATCGAGGACAGGTGACAGATACTAATTAATCAATGGAGGAAGAACCTCCATGGAACCACCGGTCCAAGAGACTGGTCAAACAAAGCGAGTAAAGATTTAAAAGTCCACGGAGACGGCTTGCAAGTTAGACTGGATGGCAACAGAGGCACTCCAGTGTTGGGTACTAGTTATATATATATATATATATTATATGTATATATGTATATATATATATATATATATAATATATAGATACATATATATATATATATATCTATATATATTTAGAGTGCTTGTATATTTTCACAAGTATGAATAAAACCTTAGTGCAAGCGCAGAAGATCATAAAATATTGTAACTTCAATGCATATCTATTTATAATATTCCTATCGTATCGGGTAAATATCATGTAAACGTCCGTCTCAGCCGATACTAGCTAGAAAACAGTCCTATTAGCCTGCTGGTACTATTTTTACGCTAAATGTCACAAATTCCTCCAGGCCAAATCGACTGTATTTGCCTACAGTCCCATCACAGACCAAACACCCCACCACACGAACACCCCACAAGGGCTGTTCTGACATTGCCGTATAAACAACACAGCCGTTTCATCGTACGTATTCCATCCTATATCGTACGCCAACGAGCTGGACCCAGCTCACCCGAGAATCTACTCAGAAAGCTCATCCGCA
Organism: Sphaeroforma arctica JP610; assembly: GCF_001186125.1. NCBI lineage: Eukaryota > Ichthyosporea > Ichthyophonida > Sphaeroforma > Sphaeroforma arctica. Next base: position 160,269 of record NW_014040513.1, read on the forward strand.
CCCCATTTCTCTGCCCTATTCCACTTCATATGATTGCACTCGTTCTCACGGCATATGTAAATACTGAGTGTGGAAGGAAGCCCCGATGTGAAGCTAGTCAGCTGTACGAGCTGATCTAAAAATAGAACCGTGCAGATCTAAAAATATAACTGTGCACCTATTCATTCCCACTTCGGACCATGGCCCGTTTCTGCGGAGTGGGTGCGGGGGTGGAGATGGTGCTCTTACCCAGAGCTTTGCTCAATACCAACTCTCTATACTTCTCGTAGTGTATGTAGTTAGTCGTGGTGATGAGATCCTGGGAAGGTGTAGAGTTGGGCGTTTGTGAGGAGGCGTTAGTATTATATTGTAGTGGATCTGTTAGTCTGTTTACTATCTGTATTGCTAAAGGATTGTATTGTATTGCGGGAGGCTATGGTGTGATACGACATGTGTATGAAACAAACTCTTTTAACGTGGAATCCTTCAAATTTTCTGCATAGCATTTGGGCGCACTCATTTGGCGTTGAATAGGGGCGAAAACAGATACCTTTCTTAACAGTATAATGCGCATACTACAGCAGATTGACAAGTGGCCTTAGTCGAATATATATATGTATATATACATATACAGATATATATACTACTAAAAGTTATATACCAGTGCATAACCTAGTCAACTGCTTATTCTCCATGTTTCGGTGTCTAACGGTGCATGCGTCTACATCGAGATGTTGTATGAGAGCTACCGATACCGCATCGAGTACTTGTACGACGAGTGCATGGTCCTGCCTATTTATGGCATCACAATAATAACATACAACAGTATATTATCACATTACTTCTCTTATACATTAATGGCCTCCCTTTCGAGTCGGTTAACATTGTGTTTGCGTAGTTTGCAATGATAGTTAGAAAGTGAGAGCTTCGCATATGCATGTATGTCTTGTTGGTGTATTTGGCGCATGTATATAGAGATCAATAACAGGTATCAAGTATATATATAAATAGATATATATATAACAGGTAGAATTTATACCTGTATATATAGATAAATAGCACATTTGTACATTTGTACATGTATGTATACTTCGTATACCACATTTTCTCTCTCGCATATATGGAGGGCACTTACGTTCATATGTTGCCGCAGTATCAAATTTCGCAGATGGATGAAGTCTGAATGGGATTCGTTGTCCATTTCCACCATTCCCCATTCGTATTTACGACCCCGTACCTGTATAGGTATGTGTGCATATATATATATATATATATATATATATATGTTAGATATCGTTAAAGAGTCCAATCCTCGGCTATCCTCAATAGCGGAAATTTTCCCGCAAGATAAATGTTATACCCAACTGCAGATAGACCAGCACACAGCAACAATCATCTGCACACCCACACAAACACCCACACCCACACACCCATACACTCAGAGTGAGAGAGACATATATATACGTATTTGTTGCATATGCAACTATACATACCGTCCGTCCGTTGAGCTCGTACTTGTCACGAGACGATGTAATGGCGAATGGGATGTGTTGTTTGTAGTCCTCTTTTTCGCCCCCATTCGCCTCATTCGCTGCCACTGATTGGCTTTCATCGGCGCTGTCATCATCGCTATCGTCCGCGGGCAGTACACTGTAATAGATACACGTGTATATTGAAATAAAGTTGACTGGTCGGTTATATGTTTAAGTATGTGTATATGTATATGTACGTGTATGTGTATATGTAAATGTACGTGTATGCGTATGTATAAGTACAAGTATAAGTGTATGTGTGCGTGTATGTGTGTATGTGCGTGTATGCGCGTGTGTAAGTGTATATTTACTTGTGAGCGTACATAAATTTTTTATGTAAGTGTATATTGATACATGTTCGGCCAGGTCGGTCTATTTCTTAACCAATGTATAAGAACTATTACAATGCTTAACAGTACATGCACAATGCATATTCGCACCTAACATTGCGCAGAGAGTTGCTACTGGCACTCTCCCCATGGCTATCATCTGTGGGCAGTATACTGTTTTATACACAGGCATACGAAAGGGTCTAAAGACCTAAAACCCAAAACCCTAAAACTCAAAAGACCCCTCGGTGCATGTAGCAACATACGTCTAAACACATACACAGTATATATGTGTTGATGTACTATCAATATTTAGACATAGTAATAGGCCCGTTTTCTTATATATCTTGTACATCAGACAATCCGAAACAATGAACCATCTACCTACCAAGGCCCGTTCTCTTATATATCTTGTACATAAGACAATCCGAAATAATGAACCATCTGCCTACCAGCCTGCTGAAAACGCCAATTTCCTCTTGAGATGAAACACTTACAACTCATACGGATCGAAAGGCCTGATGCCCGCTCTCTGGAGGTCTCGGCTTATGGCAAGCTTAAGGCTGTGACGCTCATCGACTGTCAGTGTGTCCGATTTACCGATCACGGGAATTATGTTCACCTGTATGCAACAAGCAAAGGACCACGTGAGCACGCGAATATATTTGTCTATATATATATATATATATACATGTTCACCTGTGGATGGCAGTGGTGAGACACATATGATAAAGTAGATAGATCTATACGTATAATGGTATTCTTTGTGGTAGTCTGGTACACCTGTGGTGGTAATGGAGAGTAACTGGAAAGATTACAACGGAAAAGTATAGTGGTATACTTTTTACGGAAATGCCTTGGGAGAGATGTGTACCGATTCTTGCACTATCATATATATACGTGACATATAAATATCTATTTACTGCATGTAGATATAGATACTACCGATTCTCACATTATCATTTTATATATATACATATACATGACATATACATACATATACGTGACATGTAAACACATACACAAGATGTATATATACATATATATACTATATGTATATAGGTATAAATATCGGAATTGAAAGGTAGATATACACATATATATACTATATGTATATAGGTATAAATATCGGAATTGAAAGGTAGATATACACATACACTATATGTATATAGGTATAAATATCGGAATTGAAAGGTAGATATACACATATACCATATGTATATAGGTATAAATATCGGAATTGAAAGGTAGATATACACATATACTATAGGTATATAGGTATAAATATCGGAATTGAAGGGTAGATATACACATATACTATATGTATATAGGTATGAATATCGGAATTGAAAGGTAGATATACACACAAATTATAAACATATATGAGCACTATTCCATGTTCTGCAGATTGGCCATAGTGCCGATACCCAAATGCAACAACCCTCAGTGGTGTTGAGAGAGATAAACTACACGCACTCACACACATCTATATGCATTGTCGCACAATAAGGTATACAGATGGCAATTGAAACAGACACCTGTATACATACATACACACCGATATGGATACAGGCATACATATAATTCCATATCCTGCATACATATAATTCCATATCCTGCAAACTTGTCATGGTGGTGATGTCCAGCGATGACAATCCACGAGCGCTGGGGTGCATGTATACAATCGCACGGCTAAAACAGACCTCAATACACCTTGTATCATCATATTATTTATGTATCACCCTACTATATATATATATATATATCATATATATATATATATATAAATACCATTGCGAATGAGAACGGGACACATATGTACACATAGACTTGAGCATGCACTCATCATACCATATCCTGTAGACTTGTCATGGTGGCGATGTCCAGCGGAGACAGTCCACGAGCGTTTGGAGAGATGAAGTAGATGCATGCATGCACTCGCGTATCCGACACACGACCTCGTTTTGGCGCCATTTCCTGCCACCCCCCCCAAAAGGTATTAAAGCGTTTGAGTCATTTTTTCTTTTAGGAAGGAACAAGTGTAACAAGTGTAAATAGTCGAACTAATCAGACCCTAGGGGTGTGATCTGAGGGGACTTAATATATTCAAAAGATGTGTTCAGAGGAGACAGAGAGCATCTGTTAGATTCGTAAGCATTCAGAGAGAGAGAGTTTCTCGCAGCATGTAACAATGCATCGCGTGAGTGCGTGAGTGTGTGTACATGTACAGTTGTGGCAGAAGGATTTGGCAAGCTAGTAAGTGGTCGTTAGTGTATCAGAACTCGGAGCTAGCATGCCATGTATTTAAAACAGGCACTGAATCCCTCGCTGAGTACAGAACTGCGAGACCTTCTCCGTATAAAACCCTAAACCCTAAACCGAGGCTGAAAAGAGAGCATACGTAAGAGATAAGATATCGAAATTAAACGGACGTACAAAATCCGAACACAATCTGAAGTCGTACAAAATCCGAACACAATCTGAAGTACATGGAGAGACGGACTACTGGAGGTTACATAGTTGACACTGTGTCAACAACCAATTGTCATCCATCTGACGCCCTGTTGGTGTATCTGGTATATCAGTAATACCATCGGTAATTATGAGACAGCCCCCTGTATGTGGTATCTCCCTATACAATTGGTCACTAGTATTATCAGTATATATATATATATAACTCAGTACCTGAGAGAGAAAACGCTTGAACTGGCTCTGCACGTAGGCCTTAGCGCAGTTGTGTGCGCCTGTGTTGTCGATGAAGTCGCCGTATCCGGGTGTGTCCACAACCGTTAGCTTGAGATTTACACCACGTTCCTCCATGTCCTCTAGATCAGAGAAAGTGGGGCGCCAAATTTAGAGTGAGATATACATTTGACTGGTAGGTATATATTGGTGGTGACAATACGTCGTGAGCAGCATGTGAGGAGCCAACAGTGCGCAGATCACGGGGGTATTCAGTTCACTATAATGTATATATATATATATATATACATATATATATCAAGCAGTACTTCACGGAACAACAGGATCAATTGAAAGGTATCGTATACTGCCCAACTGTGCAATTGGAATGGGTGCCGCGGTTTGCACAACCACTTAAGGAACTAAATAAACGTAAAAAAAGAGATATCGCACACGGACAGCTGTTTATAACATAGGACTATCAAAACGTACAGCAGATACACATATAAGTTCGCACTGATCTTCAGCGTAGCAACGATAGATGTATTACTATGTGAGTGTAGGCCGATGAGATATTCTTCTGCATATCGCGTGAGTACTAGTACAGAGAGAGGAAAGCATCTTCACTAGCCACAGGAACGCTAACTCATACATATATATCACCAGACATTCACACACACACACACAAATACACGCTCGACTGACGCGTGACTGTGCAAAGATAATATCATATATGTCACCACAGACACCCACAGCACATACACAACACGAGTGACTGTGCGAGTATAATGACACACATATCACCACAGAAACCCACAACACACACACAGTACACACATACATACACACGAGTGACTGTGCAAGTATATCAACACACATATCAACACTAAGTACCCAATACAACACACAACTTACGCGTGACTGTGCGAATATAAGGAGAGGTGGCATTCTTGTCAATAGGCTCTCTCTGGAAGTTGTGGGCAAAAAGAGAGTCCACAAATGTGGACTTGCCCAGCCCCGATCGCCCGAGTACCATCACTACAAAACGGTAGCGATGACGAGCTCCATGATTGTGCGCCTGGGGGTACAAGTGAGATATTGTATTAGGGATCATATTGTATTAGAGGTCTATAAAGAATACCCATTTAGAAACTATACCGGTGCATTGTCTGGGCAGATATAGGAACCATAGTA
>NW_014040513.1:169341-175187 GCF_001186125.1 Sphaeroforma arctica JP610
TAGAGTGTGTGTATATGTGTGTCATGGATAAGATTATAAATCTATTCATATTACTGTCTACTCAATTATGTTCTATAATCCTGTCCCCCCCCCACCGTCCAGCCCTCTCCTCCTCTATCTCGTCCCTCGTCTTCAATCGAAACAGATAGTCAAATGAAGTGAGGTAGTAATATTGTCATGTACTGGAATTATTGAAGAGTTATTGAACCTAAGATTTACTTCGAGTTTGCCTTCTATATGTTGTTGGTCTCCCTGAGTTCTGTTGTTTAAGATGTGTATTTAAGAGAGGTGTTTGAAATTGCCAAAGGGTTGTGCGATCTATTTGATTGTCACATATATTGGCCATGCATTATGTGAGGACATGAAAGTGTTGAATCCATTACGTTCGAAACTAAATCCTTAAAAATAAGGTCGATGATTGTTCGTAGGGCTTGTTAAAGTACATATATATTTAGTACTGCACTATGTAAATATAATATATGTACTCGTGCTGCCTATATTTACAAAACAAATGAATAAAAAAGTGTGGGCACTGAGCAGCATAAAATACGATCGTTTCATTTAAATATTTTTCACCCATATTTACATATAAAAAAGCATTCTAAATACTTTTTGTTGGTTTGTTTTTCTTTAAAAACGTTTTTGAGAACGATAAATACTATTACATATATACGCCATCACATTTTATTATTATACATTATTTATGGGCCTATGGCCTTCTAAATCTAAAATCTATTTTGGTTTTTTGTTTTATTTATTTTGAAACAAAATCGAATATAAAGTATTCAGGACACTCCGCGTACGGAGATAGCAAATATTTTGTATTATATATAAAATAAACTATTAAAAAACTGTAAAGCAAAACAATGAAATATATTTACTCGATCTACGCCGGCTTTTTAGTTTTTACACTTGTCTACCACTCTTTAATCTCCATGAGACTCTGTTTATTTGTAAAAAAAAGGTGGCAAGTGTGTAAAATCACATTCTATTAGTTTGCAAGCAGCAGGCATGAAGTTCCACGCAGCTTATTTATTTTTTACTTCAACGCTGTGTAAACTATAATCAATCTAATTCACCAGTTTCGCAATACTATTATGATGACTTCATGTATCGAAATATTGAATATTAACGAAATACTATATATACTGCATTTCGCACGAATGTCTTGGTACTTCTTACTTTTCGGAGTTTGAGAGTTCTAATACCAAATTTATAAAGAGAACAGGCTATACAATGGTTGTAATTAAAGTGCTCGCCACGTTCTTCTGCCTTGCAGCGAGCGCGACAGGTCAGGCAGATCCTGCTATTGCCGATCCAGTTACCACGCTCGGACTGAGTACGCTGATCTTAAGTACCACCAGCTATAGTGCCATACTGCCCAAAAATATTCTGGAAGGTTATGGAGCACCTCATGATGTATACACAGGATTAATTCCCGACATGTCTGAGGACAAGTGGCACTCCATTGTCATTGCTGACGGCTCGGTAGACCCTACTCTGGCACGGGATTATGCAAAACGAACGTCAGCTCGCATTGTAATTTTAGAGACATTCCCCCGCTCCACAGACCATGAAGCTTTTGGTGTGCGGTCACTGTCAGTAAGTGCGCATAACGCAAATTTAACCGTAGTAGACAGTCCCGAAGCACACAAGTTGGCCGGTGTAGTGAACAAAATCGGTTCATGGAACCTGACTGAAGCAGTACCGCGTGCTGTGATCATTTCTGACCCAAGCAAAGCGACTGGTTTCCTACGTTACGATGTTCCAAAGAGCCAAATGATGGGTGCTTATGTCACGGACACAAGCTACGGTACGCAAGAGATGCACTTCACATTTCAAAACTTCCTTGTGGGACTTTCTGAAGACTTCATGCCAAGTTTCTACATGCCTGACGAATTTACACAGGCTAATTTGGCTTTTGGTCATGCTTGGATGGAATGGGTCACTCGTGGCGTTTACTTGGGATACAGAAGAGCGACGCTGAACATACACATCGACGATTGGTACATTCAGAGTCGATTATACGATACCGGAGAGACATTCCGATTGGATAGCAATGATGTGGAAACGTATGTGGCATGGCGTGATAGACTACATACAAACTTACCAAACGGTAGCGATATCAAATTCGAGCCAGCGTACAATGCGGCCGGAATCTCAATGTTCGGCATACCTGCATCTGATGGCTTGGTGTCCGCCACAGCAAAATACGCGGATCAGTTTTACTGGGTGAGTCATACATTCACACATATGAACATGGATAAGCTTGACTCAGTCCAGTGCACCAATAATGAAACAGTGTGCCGACCCGACGCTGCTATATACGACGCGGAGTTAACCTACAATCAGAAGGTGGCAAGAGGCGAGCCCCTCTACAGTGATGATATGATACCGCTCTACAAACTCAATCCGGGAACTGAGCCGGGCCAATTTCTCAATAATAATACGGATCTGTTGAAAAATAACTATTCGCCTCATGCACTAGTTACCCCGGAAATCTCAGGTTTGTGGCCGGCTGAATATACTGGCACTCCCCCTCCTGGAAGAGAACCATACCTCAGAAACAAGGAATTCTTTGACGCTCTGATCAGGAATGAGATCTACAATCTGGTTGGTGACAACAGTCGAGCCGAGTTAAACGTGGCCAATATATACCACGCCGTGGTCTCGACCGTAGAACAGTACGGGCAGGACGGTGTGATTCTGGTACCAAGATGGAGTCCCAATGTGGCATTCTCTTGCAACTCCTACGCTTGCCTGGAGAAATTCTACGCGGACGGTGCGTGTGCATGGGTACTATACGGACCACCATGTCCAGACGAACCAATGTCTGGACCCGAAATTGTGATAAGAGAGGGTAAAATCACCACCATTCCGCTATTGCAGCTAAGGTGGGACCCATACATGTTCCACCAGGCCAACATGCATGAGGTAGAGTACGATAATGGAACTGCTCCGTTGGTTGGTGCTTACACAGAAGAAGCCGTGCGCAACTTCCAACGTTTTGTGGACGGACTCCCCCTCATTTCATATCCTTTGGATGTACTCGCCGGAATGTACCGCAGACGTATGGCTCGCGATTTATGCAACGTCGAGGGTCACATTGAGTTCGATGCCGCCGGTAACCCAACTGGCGTGACAGCTACTGGTACAGGCTCGTGTGAGGTCGTATTGACCCTCTCAGATTCGTCTAATATGACTTTTGGCGCCAATGAGACCACCGTTCGGTATGGCCCAGATGTGAATGTGTTCAAGAACATCACAGCACCTGCGGGAGTGGATGCCACGGTCAGTATACTCACACCACCCGGCACAACTATGAAGAAGATGTTTGCTCGTAGACGCGCTAAGGAAGACATAGAGATTGCTCCAAAGGTTGAAAAATTGGAAAATGATGACATTGGGTCAGAGGAAGTGAAACCCGAGTCTGAGAAGAAAACTGAGGAGAAGGATACAGAAGACAAGAAGGAATCCGAGGAGGAGAAGAAGGCTGAGGATAAGGAGAAGTCTGAAGAGAAAGCTACAGAAGACAAGAAGGAATCCGAGGAGAAGAAGGAGGCTGAGGATAAGGAGAAATCTGAAGAGAAAGCTACGGAAGACAAGAAGGAATCCGAGAAGACGGAGGAGGCTGATAATAAGGTGGAGTCTTGGGATAACAAGGAAGCCGAGGATAAAAAGAAATCTGAGGAGGATGAGACTAAGTCTGACAATGAAGCTGAGACAACCCCCGCCAAGGAGGGGCAGTCTGATGCTACGCAACCCGAGTCCGGGGCCGATGAGACAAAGACTGAGACATCCGCTGACAAGGACTCGAACTTTAAGAACGAGACTGTGGTAGCAGCCAACAACACGACGCCTGAAACATCGGAGAAAACGGACTCTGAAGGCCAATCCGACGAAGGTACGGCGGCCGATATGAGTAAAGTGGAAGTTCTGACTGCACCGGTACCCGCACAAGACACGCCTGCGGATGCGATAGATGCAGCCGAGGACATCGACATGATACCCATCAGCTTCCAACTTTCTGGAGTCTGGGCAAGCAGTGCATCGAATTGAGAAGTGCAGTTGATGTCCGAATTATCATTCACTTCCTCAACGAGTAGGTTGACTTTTATACATTTGCCGTGATTATAATCTCGTACGGCCCCGGACATGAAGAAAAGGATAGCAGCTTAGTCTGCATTCAGTAGTCTCGGGACGGCATACTGATCACAGACAACGACCAGTCCGCTGTGAGACATTCACTTTAGCCTCCCAATCAGAAACATCCGTATCTCACTACAATAATCGTCTGGAGTATATACTATACCGAGAGCTCCCACTACAACAGCGTCTGGTGTATATACTATACCGAGAGCGAAGTGTAAAACCTAAGGCGCACTAGATTACAGAAGTCTCATAGCAACGCCTGGCCACCCGCGCACTCGTGGCGCCCCACTCTTTCGCAAATTCGCTCCACAGGATATACACGTCGATGCAAGTAATGTGCACACAGAAGTATATACGGTTCGCAAATAAAGAGTACACAATACTCTTTATACATTCCACAAGTAAAGCGTTTTATACATTTCGTAAATAAAGCGTACACATAAGTATATCCATTCCGCGAACAACTATGTAAATCAACTTCTAATAAACTCCAGACACGGACATGGGATCCAAGCAAAGTACACATAAGTATGTATATTTCGCGTTAGACCGATCTAACTTTAAACGCAACGAATTCAACAAGAGTAGAGTATAGCTGACCAGACATTTCGCGTATGGAGAATCCAACTGCGTGTAAACACAATCTGTCGACAGATGTGCATGCATGCGCACGTGGTGCATTTGTTCTGAGACGGCAAAACCCCTAAGTCGTTCCAAATAAATTAAGACAGATAGCATACGAGACGGCATAAACCCTAAGTCGTTCCAAATAAGTTCAGACAGAAAACATATGAGACGGCATAAAACCTAAATCGTCCCAAATAAATTAAGACAGATAGCATATCTTTATGCGCTTGGATCACTGGAGGATCGGCACCACTTCCATAACAAAGGTGTATAATTCACTTCCTGATTACAAGTGGGGTTTAAGTGATGTTTATAATTAACTTTCCTGATTCTGTCGTGACTATAGTTACGTACGACCCGGGCTATCGAGTAAGGCATAGCAGCTCAGTCTGACACACTCGGTACACTTGAAACTGCAGAACAGACTCAAATATTCAGCCTCGCACGCAGCGAACTACATTTGCCAATACAACATTACCTGCTTATACAGAAATCGAAAGAAGTGCCGGTACAACAACGTCTGCGATGTGTAAAACAAAAGTGCAATCAATCATTGCGGAGTCAAAACGCCCACTACTTCGTTCTTTCACGGAAAGAAAATACTCAACTACCAAATTATGGTACAAGATATGATATGTTAGGTCAATGCATATATGCTGTGTACAGAAAATACGATGTACAAACCGGGTGTATGCAAGTTATAAAAACAAAAATATATTACATTACGCGTAAACATAGATATTTAACAATCCGAAAAAACACATATATATTCATTACTGCGTATAACTGATCCAACCTAAAGTAAATAATATTTCGATTGTAGTATTCCACATATATAGTAAATAGTAAATAGTAAATAATAGAGTATATATATACATATATATATATAAATATATATCACAGATATATATATATATATGAATAGAAATAGAAAAGAAACAGAAATAGACAAAGACATAGAAATAGACATAGAAACAGAATAGAAATGTATACATATATATATATATCAATCTAAATATATATATATAGATATCAATACATATATATATATATAGATATCAATACAT